>NC_142949.1:7055946-7090946 GCF_046866305.1 Octopus bimaculoides
CTTGCATTCCATTTCTTTTTTCTTTTTTGCCAGATTTGGAATTATATGTTCTTGGAATCAATACCAAGAACACACCTATAACATTTAATGATCTCTACACAAGGATGTTCCTGGAGATGCTTCCAGTCAGCATGTCTGATGAGTCAGAAATGTTACAAAGTGCAGTAGTTGGCACGAAGCCTATGGTAACATTCTGACCAATACTACTCTGTAATATATAAAAGCATCACTGCTCCATTACTCATATTGAGTGTGGGTTTTTTCCGATTTATCAACAACTAACTGACATATACATATATATATGTGTGTGTGTGTGTGTGTAAATATGTATGTGTGTATATATGTATGTATACATATCTTCATATATGTGTATATATACATATATAAACATACATATATATACACATGTGTGTGTGTATCTATATATATATATATATATATATATATATAAACGTGTATATGCTCATATGTATACATAAGGAGCACTCTGTAGGTTACGACAGCAAGGGTCCCAGCTGACACAATCAACAGAACAGCCTGGTCGTGAAATTAATGTGCAAGTGGCTGAGCACTCCACAGACACTTGTACCCTTAACATAGTTCTCAGGCAGATTCAATGTGACAAGGCTGGCCCTTTGAAATACAGGTAGAACTCATTTTTGTCAGCTGAGTGGACTGGAGCAACGTGAAATAAAGTGTCTTGCTCAAGGACACAACGCGTTGCCGTGAATTGAACTCACGACCTTACAATCGTGAGCCGAATGCCCTAACCACTAAGCCACGCGCCTTCACTATGAATGTATGTATACATACATAGATATGTATACATACATATATGTTTATATGCATATACATACATATATCCTATACACACATACTTTCGTTTGTTCATGTTTACATCTGTTTTTCCAGGCTTGCATGGGTTAGACAATTATGTTATTGGCAAGTTGTTTTACAGCCAGATAGCCTTTCTTCTCGATGACCCTTATTTGTTTCCCGTTTTTCTCTTTTGCCTTTTCTTGGAGTAAGAAATCTCTTATTCGTTACAGCTTGAAAAGTGTGAAGTGACCAGATTGTTTGCTGACCACAACAACACTGCCCACATGTCATCACTTTTGTCAAAATAAGTAACATGAAAACAAACACACAAACATGCACACACACATACATGCAGGCACATACCCACTCAAATGGAAACACGCACGCACACACACAAATACACAATATTTGTATGTGTGCATGTATGTATGTGTATAAATATTTTTGCAAGTGTGTGTATATGTTTGTATATATGTATATGTACTGTGGTTTAATATCTGTGTATATATATATCTATATATATATATATATATATATATATATACATATATATATATATAGCTATGTGGTTGGTTTCCGAGATGTGATATAAAATAGAGACTCTAGTACCTATAAACCTTTTCAAAATCCAAATAAGTGGCTGAAATATATCAGTACAACTTCCTGTCATCCAGCCATTGTTTTTAGGAACCTTGTTGAGTGGATCTTTGATGCTACAAGGCCCTGGTCACCTGATGTATCAAGGATAGGATTAGTTATATGCCCAACCCTAACACCACCAGGAGAAAATACTACTCTAAGATTATATGATTCACACCCCCATTTTACCTTAATGTAAAATCTTGTGTAGGTAGGATCTTCCTTAGTTCAGTCAACAAGCATTCCCCCAAACACATAAATACAAGAAAATCTTTGATAGACATACTTTGAGGGTCTTTTTTAAATGCACACCCTCATAAAGAAAATATTAGTAAATAGAGCCAAGCCTACAATAGAGGCATGCTGCTCATTCAAAGATGATGCTACATGCCCACTAAACAGCCAATACAGAAAGCATTTTGTATGAGGAAGAGGTGGTGTGAAAGAATTTCATTGGAGCAATGAATGTACAGACATTCCGTTGCACCCATATATGGGGGCAACAGAAGGTCATTCAGGACCCTATTTAACAACCACAAATTCTCATTTAATATCCAAGAGAGGTGAAATGACAATTCTAACAAGATATGTATAGAAAGTAAAGGAAATGCTGCACATTATGGCATCAAGTGACAGATAACAGAAAAGTGCAAACCTTACTTTAACAGCTGGGGAACATGCAGACACTGCTTTGCTGAGAAAAGAATCACATTAAAGAACTCCCTTCACTAAGGTGTTTACCTAAACTTTAAAAGTGAGGTTTTTTGTCAATGCCCTCATGAGCACGGATATACTTTAGCAAACTGGCTGGCCACTCCATAAATACAAACATTGGCTTTCCTGTCATCAGTGTTTCCTCTCACTGAAATGTGAGGAATAAACATAAGTTTTGTCACACCCATCTTTGATATCTATACATTCCCATACACATACATGAATGTATACAACACATGATTTTAAAACTGATCTGCAAAAGACAGGATGGACTTATTGATTATAGGTTTGCCAGATCCAGACTAGCCTTGCATTACACCACCACAACTAGAACTGCTACACCAGTGTATACTACCAATGACTTACAAGATGGTGCATAAAACATGGTTCAAGATTGACAGGTCCACCATTAGCCAATGTTGATTGACCATGCGTCTGTTTGTATATTTACAGGATTGGGCAAAATTGTATTTTTTTAAGAAGATTTGCTGTTGCCCAGATATACAAATCTTCTCTCTCAACTCCATTGCTGTTTATCCAAAGGAAAACCACAAACTTTGAATGATACTGGTTGGCACTAGTGTTATTGCAGACATTGCTGTCAGAGGGCAAAGAATCAGAGCAGGTTCTGCAAGTCATCTCACCAGAACCTCCAGCAGTTTTGCCAATCTACCACCTTGGATCATGAAGGAAAAAAAGGTAAAGATGATCTCAGCTGGATTTGAACTCAGAACACAAAGCATTGAAACAAATACCATGAAGCATTCTAGCCAATGCTTTAATGGCTCTCAAAGAGGACCTGAAGAATGGCATGTCAAGGATGACCATTATTAGGTTATCAGGAACTGTTTGACTGATTGGAAGAAAGGTAGCAGTTTTCTTCAGATTGGAAATCTGATCCAGACATTTACAACTACTACCATCACCACCACCACCACCACAACCACCACCACCACAACCACCACCACCATCACCACCACCACAATCACCACCACTACCACCACCACCTACAACTGTATGTACCCATACCCAAATGAGTCCACTGCAGAGACATTTATCTCTGATACAATTTATGAAGAATTATTGGACCAAACATAAAAGAAGTTGAAAGGACAAAATGTCTTCAAAGAAGATTTTGGAATCAATTGCTGATATATTTTATTCCTGTTTTTGTTTGTTTCCTGTTTTTTTTAGTTGTTTGCAGTAATTTTTTGTGTTGTTTGTTTTTATAACATACCTGTTTTTTTTTTTCCTTTACTTTTTTTCTTTTCTTTTTATGGTATTTATTTCAGAAAACCTTCACATCTCTTACGTCATCCTCTTCCGAACACAACAAAAGCAGATTTTCAAACAGTTCTAACCTGGCTGTTTGTCAAGTCAGACTGGATGAAGTGAAATAGATTTTTTTTGTTCCTTCTCTCCCAGCTCCTCCACCTCACTCCTTCCATGTTTATCCATAAAACCTTACTCTGTCTCTTCCTCTCTCTTCCTCTATCTACTCCTCCTCCTCTCCCTCTCTTCCTCCTTAATGGTTTCTTAAGTTACACAGTTCAAACAGATGTTCTGTATCGATGTTCTCTAACAAAGATATCATGTACACTTACTCATTTCCATTTCCTCACCAACAACTAACAACTCACTGGCTCAACCGTTCATTCACTCAACCATTCACTCATTCTGTCACTCACACTCAACCATTTGCTCACTCTGTTACTCACACTCGCACTCAACCACCCACTCACACTTAACCACTCACTCACACTTAACCACTCACTCACACTCAACCACTCACTCACATTCAACCATTCACTCACTGTCACTTCACTCACACTCAACAATTCACTCACTATGTCACTTACACTCAACCATTTGCTCATTCTTTCACTCACACTCAACCAGTCACTCTTACACTTACATGTACACTCAACCATTCACTCACTGTCACAAACAATCAACCATACACTCACTCTGTCACTCACACTTGCATTCAACCATTCACTCACTATGTCATTCACACTCAACCATTCAGTCACTCTGTTACTCACACTCAACCATTTGCTTACTCTGTCACTCACACTCAACCATTCACTCCCTCTTAGACTCACATGTACACTTAACCATTGATTCACTCTTAGACTCACATATACACTCAACCATTCACTCAGTCACTCATACTCAACCATTCATCCACTCTGTCACTTATACTTGCATTCAACCATTCACTCACTTTGTCACACTCGCATTCAACCACTCACTCACTCTATCACTCATCCTCTCGAACACTCATGCCCTCACAACTCTCCAGCATTCATTTAAGTTCTCCTTTACCCAATCTCACTCATACATTCATTCTGACAAACTCAACTCACTTGCTCTCATACCCTCTATCATTCATTCCTTCATTCACTCCCTCACTCCCTCTCTCTATCACTTCCTCCCATCCTCACTCACTCCCTCTCTCGCTCCCATCCACCTTCCCACCCTCCATCGCTCACTCCCTCCCTGACTGACCAAACATGTGAGGTGAGTGATCGAATGTGAAGTGTTTGGCAGTCAAACATGCAGCACATGCCACCAAACATGTAGGGTGAGTGACCACCAAACACATAGAGTAGATGACCAGATGCATAGTGTGAGTGACAAAACATGTAGCAGAGGTGGTTGTTGTTGTTGTTGTTTAACCCCAGTCCTATCCTGATCCAGCAAACCTATTATCAAAATCATTCCGGCCATGACTATCCCATCTTCATGTATATCAAGTACAATAGCGTATAATGTTGTTGCCCACATGTTTTTTTTGTTTTTTTATAAGCCAAAAGAGCCTGATTTAAAGGAATTTGACTGATATCTCTTACATTGAAATTGACCACAGGACTCCTTCCTTGCAGACCCATCAAATTGCGATGGCAGATTCTATTGTTCAATATTCAGACTTTAACTTTGCCTTGTATTGGAATCATTCACTCCTACACTACAAGCATTGTAGACATACATACACAAACATGTATACATATGTATATATGTGTACATATATATGTTTACATATTTTTATGCAGGAGTGGCTGTGTGGTAAGTAGCTTGCTTACCAACCACATGGTTCTGGGTTCAGTCCTACTGCGTGGCACCTTGGGCAAGTGTCTTCTACTATAGCCTCAGGCCGACCAAAGCCTTGTGAGTGGATTTGGTAGACGGAAACTGAAAGAAGCCTGTCGTATATATGTATTTATATATATATATATATATATATATATATATATATGTTTGTGTGTCTGTGTTTGTCCCCCCACCATCACTTGACAACCGATGCTGGTGTGTTTACGTCCCCGTAACTTAGCGGTTCGGCAAAAAGAGACCGATAGAATAAGTACTAGGCTTACAAAGAATAAGTCCTGGGGTCGATTTGAATCGACTAAAGGCGGTGCTCCAGCATGGCCGCAGTCAAATGACTGAAACAAGTAAAAGAGTAAAAGAGTAAAAGAGATATGTAAAAGGGTAAAGACACCCTTCGCTCATGAACGACCATGGGATTGCCCCTAGAAAGTTCCACACAACCACTCCTGTGCCTATTATATATATATATTCTTAGTGTTTTTTTTCTTTCTATTTCTCTCTTTAATTTTCAGTCCTCTCTTTCAAACACTCATCGGTTGGAACTGACGGGAGCGATCATCACATAATGCATATACTTCTGTACCAATTAGTCAGAATGAGGGATGGCCAACAGTCATTCAGTCGAATGACGTAATAACAACAGAAGTATTTGTCATATACAACAAGTTTCTCTGTGTGTCCGACTCGTTCTAAGAAATCCCTTGAGTTGAGTCAGCCAATATGAGAAGATAAGGAGGGAGGAGGGAACTCATTGTTTACTTTCACTTTTGACCTTTACATCAGTTCATAACTTGTGAATCTTGTTTTGGAACGAAGGAAATGTAACAAGCTGGCAGAATTGTTAGAGTATCGGAAAACATGCTGGGTTGTGTTCTGTCTGGCTCTTTACATTCTGAGTTCAAATCTCACCTAGGTCAGCTTTGTCTTTCATCCCTCCAGTCTTGATAAAATAAAGTACTTTAATAAAGTACTATCTAAGCCTTTACTATCAAAACTGCCATGAGATAATTTATGTTGGATCTTTATATTTACATCCGCCTTAGCAAAGCAGAGGTATTGTTTTCAGTCATATTTGTTTGTTTGTCCGTGGACAAGATATCTCAAGAACCGCTGGATGGATTTAGATGAAACTTTCAGGGATGTTTGGGCTGATGACTGACACGAACTGATTAGATTTTGGGATCGATCTGGTACCGGACAAGGATTCTGGATTATTTTTCCTGTTTTTTTTACTTACTTTTTGAGAGCAGTCAGGTTCATTTTTAGTATTCTAATGAAATGAGAGGAAGAAACATCAAAGTTGGTGTGAATGCTTGTTAATCCTTTAGCATTTAAACCAGCCAAATGCACCCTTATATTCTACCAGTTTTATATTCAAACCAGCTAAATCTGGTCCATCACATCTACCTGTCAATCTTGTTCCAAAAAGAAATAATCACACCATTGAAATCTCAAAGCTATGAGATTATCCATGATTAATTCAAAACAATGTGAAGAAATAAGGATTACATTTGACAGAATAATCTGAATGCTAAAGGATTAAACCAGTCATATCCAGTCCAAATATTCTGCCTGTTTTATGTTCAAACCAACCAGATCTGGTCTCTTACACTTACCCTACAATGTTAATCTAAGAATAAAACAACCACACCGTCAAAATCCCAAGAATGGACAAAAATTCCTTTGGAAACAATTCAAACTTTGTACGAGTCCATACCTCATAGAATTCAAGCTGTAATTACTGCCTAAGGTGGTCCTACCCCATATTAGAATTAATTTGTTTAAAATTTTGTCCAACCCCTGTATATCAGATTACATTATTTAATGCATTCTTCTGTTTTTAAGGCACAAGAGTATGATTTGAGTGAGATCTAACTGCTATTTCTAGTTACTTTGAATAACCATTTAGGAGAGTACATCGTCTAATGTCTCCTTCCATGTTTAAAATAAGTAGAGTATGGTTTGAGTGAGGTTTAGCTGTTGTTTCTAGTTATTCTGAGTAACCATTTAGGAGAATATATTGTTTAATGTGCCCTTCCATTTTTAAGTTAGTAGAGTATGGTTTGAGTGAGATCTAGCTGCTATTTCTAGTTACTTTGAGCAACCACTTAGGAATACATTGCTTAATGTGTCCTTCTATTTTTAACTAAGTAGAATATGATACGAGGGAGATCTAGCTATTATTTCTGGGTATTTTCAGCAACCACTTAGAGATTCCCTTTTCACTTGAGAGTCAAATATTTTTTGCTGATTTTATTAATGGAATGGAACGGAATAAATATGTGAGGGTGGTGAGTCTTAGATTGTGGATTAACATAATCTTACTTCTTCAGTAATTCCTCTGAACCATGTCGTTTGACCATCAATCCTATTACACAGCACCTCAGGCATCTATAGCCCCAGGCCAACCAAGACCTTGTGAGTGGATTTGATAGATGAAAGCTGAAACAAGCTTCTCGTATATATAATGCTGTTGAAAGGAAGGCCCGGAAACAGCACACGTTCTCTCCTGATGGCCCCATAAACCTGCTAATGTCCGGTGTGTGGAGTTTTCAACTGGTAGCATTTGTATCTGCAAATTACTTGCAAATAATAATGTGTATGTGTGTTTATGTTTGTGTGTGTGTTTGCACATGTGTGTGTGTCCCCTTGTCTTGATGTTGTGTGAAGGTTGTAAACGACCGTCATCCATTTCTTGAAAAACTTGTAATGGTTATGGGGAAACATTAACCTCAATTGGAAACAGATTGAGGGTTAATGGCAGGAAGGGCATCCGAGCTGTAGAAAATCAGCCTCAACAAGTTCCAAAGGACTCATGCAAGCTTAAAAAAGCAATGATGATGATGACAACAACGACAATGATGAGGATGATGATGATGATGATGATGATGATGATGACAACGATGATGGTAGTGGTAGTGGTGGTGGTAATTCCAATGTCATTAGTTATATTGACAATGATGATGATGATCATAATGATGTCTTCTGAGAGAGACAAGGTCGACAAGACTGACAACACAAAACTAAATATTTATGTTCTCCCACCACATATTTTAACAATATCAAAGCAATCTTTTTTTTTCACACGGCATTCAATATTATCTAAATTCGTTACACAGCTTTTTCTGGAGTTTAATTAATCATCCATTATTTACTTTTACAACCAAAAATAAAAATAAAGAAAGAAATTCTGAAAACTGCAGAAAATGAAAATACAAAAACAACATTTAAAACGACACAAGTTATAATAAATCATAGCAATATTAAAGTATAAAGCATATCTATTTACTTACATGAACCAAATCTTAGAAGGGGCCAAAAGAAATGGTATTGGACTACTTAGCATGGTTTTATTTCTTCATAGTTAATGTAGACAATCCAATAAAACTGTACAGAATCCTTTGTAGAAAACCAATGGTAGAGAGTTTGATGTGGAGTGTTACTTAGAAGAGGACTAACTTGTAGAGAATCCCTTTGAAAAGAACTTAACTTGTAGAGAATCTAGAGTAGAGTATCACTTTGTAGAAAACCAGTTGTAGAGAACTAGTTGCATCCAGTGTGTAGAGAACTAGCTGCAGAGAGTTTAGTGTACTGCTTCACTTTATAAAGACTGAGTTGTTGAGAGTTTAGCTTATAGTATCTCTTTGTACCACCAAACTAGTTGCATCCAGTGTGTTGTATAGTATCACTTTGTAGAGAACTAGTTACAGACAATTATGTGTAAGGTATCAACTTGTAGAGAACCAGTTGAAGACCATGTAGTGCAGATTGTTACTTTGTAGGGGCGACTTATATACAGCTTTCCATATAGTATCCTTTGTATCAAACCAGGTGTATCCAGTGTATTGTAGAGTACCGCATCATCGAGAATCAGTCATATAGAGCTGCGTCAAGTCTTACGGCAGCTATGACCACACCAACATAGTGATACAAAGGCGAAGCAAGATACTGCACACTGCTTAACATTTGTGAGAATATTTACTACTCAGCTTTATTTTTAAAGTTGCTTGGTTCAATATTTTGTCATCTGGTTTGTTACAGTTTGACTGACATCAATATAAATCTTGTTTGTCCCAGATCAATAATACATTGTGAAAGAAAGGTAAATAACAAGACACAAGCGAAAAGGAAAAGTTGCTCTTGATATTTATAATGGGAAAAAACACTAAAAATAGAAACTTCTCATGAATATATTCTGCTGTAGTGCTAGTGTGATAACTGCTGTTTCTGATTGGATAAAATCCATTGGGAAGGAAAAGGAAACTTTTGGAATAAGGGTCTTGTTATATGAGCCCTGAGTAATCTCAAGGGATGGAAACTATTTTTCCATGTAAGGGTCTGGGTATATAAACTAGGACATCTACAGCAGAAGGAACATTTCTGTGAGAGAGTTCTAGTTATGTAAATCGTTCACCACTACTGAGAGATTGATCTGGCTATATAACCCTAGGATAACCACAAGGGAGAAATATTTCTGGAAAAGAGGTCCAGTAACAAACCCAAGGCATGTTCAGAGAAGGAGATATTCTTACAAGAGAGAGGTCTGGATATATAAATCACCAACCACCAACCGCAGGAGAAATGCTTTGTGGTATTTGTTCCAAGTCTTTACATTCTGAGTTCAAATCCCATCTCAAATTTATCTTTCATCACTACAGCTGGTATTTTAGATTATCGAAAGGATAATCTAAAGTACCAGTTATACAAATGGGGTTGAAGTTATTAACTTATCCCTTCCCCTCCCCTTCCCTCAAAATTACTGGCCTTTTGCCTAAACCAGAAATCACATCATGGTGATTTGGCTGCTATTTCTAGATGGTCAACTGATCACATAGAGGCTCTTTCATTACTTCGAGTAAAGGCTAAACACACAAATGGGTTTCACAATCCTCGGTCCTCCTTGAACAAGTGCCCATTTCATCCCTTCCCAAGGACCCAGTGCATCAAGAATCACGTCAGCTAAAGTGTTCCTCATAATGTAACATAACCTTTAAGCATTCACATTATTTTATCAAAAGTAATTCTAATTTATTCACATGTTTTTAATTAGTCATGCACTATCTCATAGTTATAAACAAGGCTTTGATGAGGTAACTGTTAATGTTTAGAATGACATTACAGGGTTTGTGTGAGAGGCCAGATCTCACCACTTTGTGCATAAAAAAACAGATAAAATATTTTGGCTGGATAAGGCCAATTTAACCCTTTAGCACTGAGATTACTCAGTCAAAAGTAATGCTTATTTATTCACATGTTTTAAATTAATTATGCGTAATCTTGTAGCTGTGGTGGAGCCGCAATGGCCCAGTGGTTAGGGCAGCGGACTCGTGGTCATAGGATCGCGGTTTCGATTCCCAGACCGGGCGTTGTGAGTGTTTATTGAGCGAAAACACCTAAAGCTTGACAAGGCTCTGGCAGGGATGTTGGTGAACCCTGCTGTACTTTTTCACCACAACTTTCTCTCACTCTTACTTCCTGTTTCTGTTATGCCTGTAATTCAAAGGGTCAGCCTTGTCACACTCTGTGTCACGCTGAATATCCCCGAGAACTACGTTAAGGGTACACGTGTCTGTGGAATGCTCAGCCACTTGCACGTTAATTTCATGAGCAGGCTGTTCCGTTGATCGAATCAACTGGAACCCTCGTCGTCATAACTAACAGAGTGCCAATAATGTAGCTATGAATGAGATTTTGATGAGGTAACTCTTAATTTTTAGAACGACATTACAGGGCTTGTGTGAGAGGCTAGATCTGGCCACTTTGTACATAAAACAGCTAAAATATTTTGGTTGGGTATGGCTGGTTTAAATGCCAAAGGGTTAAGAGGGTAAGGTAAATTTAATAAGGATTTTACTATTTCTGGAAGATTAAGTAAAAGCATAGGGAGTCACCTTACTGGTCTGTCATTTCTGCAAATAAATGAAAGAGGGGTAACCTCACCTGGATTATAACGATGGTCTATTACAGGTTTCAAAGGCTCAAATCTAGTCCCTGTTCCCTACATCTAGATAAACTACAGCATGTAAAATTAAATGATCTACTCAAAGACAAAATAAAATATTGGCTGTGGGTTTGAACCAAAGACCAATAGGTTTGTAGTATCATGTTTTATTCATATAATCCTTTTGGTTCAATAAAAATAGGAACAGACAGACATGGACAGAGGGAGAGAAGTCTTACCTGAATGTTTACCATTAATGTTAGATATCTGATATTCTTACAGAAGATAGCAACATTGATGAAGTATCTCGTTAACTTACCTGGAAAATATAAAAAAGAAAAAGAAAACAACATGAGAAAGTGTTAAATCATTCTACCGATAATGAAAATTTGTAAAATTTTATATTAATTAATAATTTTGTAATTTCGATGTTTAAGATTAAATAAGATTCTGTCATAGAAACAGGAACCAAAACTTGGGCTGTCATTGCTGAAATAAAGAGAAACAAAGAGAGGGAGAGAGAGACACACACACAAGAGAGAAAGAGAAAAGAGAAAAAACATTGTTTCAACATTAAAACATTGTAATGGAATTATCATCAATTGTGTCTTGTAGAATGTTGTCACTTACCAATTTGTGGAATTGGCAGTTGATTTCTGACAATCTGTCAAATTCAACCAAACTTACCAATGATCTAAGGCATTTTACCTATGACCAACTCAGTATGTGTGTATGTATATTTGTACATACATGTATATATATATATATATATAGGTACATGAATATTGTAGCTTTCATTTAAATTATGTTATGTATGTTTTGATAGCATAGCTGTTTATTTCTATACAATATATTATATAATATGAGTTACACATCCAAACACTTCATCAAACATTTTGAACTGTCAGCCGTATACACACACACACACACACACACACACACACACACACACACAGAGGGTGTCCCGAAAATATATATACATCCATTGAATGACTATAAATTCAGTGTTTATTAAATTACTATGATATTATGGAGTGTCCAATCTTACTCAGTATAAAACTTCACATCTTTAAGTCCTCTCGAATGCTTGGCTTGGCAGATTGTCACAAGTTCCAGAAAACAGGAGTCATGGTACCATCAAAAGAGAATCATCTAATTATTCCTTTTGATGATAAGTGGCACTATCCAGTAATTCCTGGTAAATTAACATGATATTCCTCCATAATATCGAAGGCTGATATGAAAACATCAAGCCTTGCAAAGGAGATGACAAAGAACTGAGATGTCTGGTGCTTGGCTATTCTCAAGAAGACCTGTCCGCCACAGCAGAACTAGTGCTGGTGCTGGTGTCATATAAAAAGCACCCAGTACATTCTGTAAAGTGGTTGGCATTATGAAGGGCATCCAGTTGTAGAAGTCATGCCAGAACAGACAATGGAGCCTGGTGCGACCCCGACCTTGCCCGCTTTGGTCAACCCATCCATCCTGTGCCAGCATGGAAAACAAACATTAAATCATGATGATGAATAAGAAGATTCACAAATTCCCAGCAGGTGTGACTGTAGCAGTTAATTGAACCATTTAATTTAATTGTAACTTCATCACCCCAAACAATCTTGGAAAGTGAATCTTCTTGACACTTTGCCAAGTGCCACTCACAGAACACCATTCTTTGGCTCAGATCTTCTTCATTGAGACCATGGTATATTCTTGGAATGTAACTTTTCCCATGACATCACTTCAAAATGAAAACAGGTCAAAATGACTAATGACTAATTTCAATAACTTCTTCTCCTTAACTTCATGGTGCATAAAAATATATCATGAAGAGAACAACTCCAGCAGATTATAAGCTGTAGAGGATATTTTTTGTTGAATTTTTAGATTTAGTCAAGTTTCATTAATTTCATATCATGTCATTTTTCCATGATCCTCTTTCATTTGATATTTTTCAGTTCTGCAGCATTTCTCTTCTTTTTGATGTTTATGGATGGATATTGACGTGTATGAGTCTTTCCAAATGAAATTCTGGAGAATTGATGATTTACTCATTTTGCCCCATCTAAATTTGTCTTTTATATTCTCATAGAGAATGGAAATAATTCTCTGAAATAGTGCTCAGATTATGTTATAGCATTTTTATTGCATTTAGAGACAGTCATTTGCTTTACTGATATAGTTTTTGTAAGGTTGTGAACATTTGTTGAAAAATTTTTTTTCCTCTAAGTCAAAAATGCAATAAATCTTACTTATTGTGCTCCATATATATATATATATATATATATATATATATATAAGAGTATTGTAGTTCGCTTGAAGCATTGTGTATTGTTTGTAAAGAATTAAAAGTTTAGAATGGTACAACAATGCACTATAATACAAAAAATGGACTATATACCTGTTGTAATTTAGTTATCTATAGTCTGATGATATTACGGAATTACATAACCAAGTTACAACAGGTATATAGTCCATTTTTTGTTCTATAGTGCATTGTTATACCATTCTAAACTTTTTATTCTTTATATATATATATATATATATATATACACATATATAAATTTCCAGTCATTACTCACAATTGAGTTCTCACCTTGAAGAAATTTGATGAAAGCAACTTAATTGTTCTTGACATCAACAATACTTTCAACTATGTTTAGCATGAAAATTTCTTCTTAAAACTACCACATGCCTATGGCTTCTGCCCATCTCTCATCTCTTGGATTGCTAACTTCTAATTAGTAATGTGTAATAATGAAGCTCTTTGTGTTCCTCGTTCTGTGAACTCTGACATGGACCCATGGCTCAGCATTGTCCCTCATTCCTTTCTCTCCGTCCATAACTTACCACCATATCCTGCAACACCCATACTTACACAAAGGACCCCTACTCTCCATTCCTCAAGGACATTCTCCAACCATGCATCACCCCATTCCAACCTGGACCTCACACCACTAAACATCACTGACTCCATGAACAGAGACCTCCAATGCAGAGGTGCCAGTCTTATCTCTTTCAACAGCTAGAAAACGCAAATGCTACTCCTATTGAGAAATATATCATCACACAACACTTCTCATTAATTAATGAGCAGCCCTTAATTGGAGCTTCAATGATTGCTTAATAAATATTGGACCTCCGTATCAATGAAAACCTCTTCTAGCAAAAGCACATATTAACATAGGACCACATCCAAAACAACTGGCCTTTCACTTGAGGACAAAATACTTCTTCCCCCAACAATTATTGATACTCAACAAAGACCAGGTGGTGCCTATAATGGATGTGTTGTTCTCAAGTCTGGGACTGTAGTCTTGTAGTTGCACACACAGACATCTTAATCCATATTCCAGAAAAGGACCACTCAAGTGACTGGCATAAAAACCAGTCATAGACACACTATGGTCTCTAGGTGTGCTGTCTCCTCTCTCTGCCTATTCTACCACTATTAAAATGCTCCCCCCACCCCACCATTTCTTGGAACTGGTTGGGCTGATACTATCTCCACTCCATCGTTTTTGACCAACTTGAAAGATGAAGCAATATGTTAGTTGACTGAGAGCAGGGTATAGTGTCATCTATCAAAGAAACAGTACCTTAGAGTCATAGTTTTATAGTGCCATAGTATCATAGTACTGTAGTATTGTTGTATCGTTGTGTCATAATACCATAGTGTCATAGTACCATACTGTCATTTTATCATAGTCTCGAAGTAAAATGGTATCTAAGGGTCATAGTATTTTAGTGTTATAGTATCATAGTGTCATAAGTTCATAGTATGTTAATATCCTAGTATCACAGGGTTTTAGTATCATAATGTCATAGTACTTTAGTGTGATAGTACTTAAGTGCCATAGTACTATAGTATATGAGTGTCATACTTTCATAGTATCATATTACAGTTTCATAATATCATGATATCATTGTTTCAGAGTATTGCAGTGTCATAGTATACAAATATCTTAGTATCATAGTGTCATAGTACCATACTGTCATTTTATCATAGTCTCGAAGTAAAATGGTATCTAAGGGTCATAGTATTTTAGTGTTATAGTATCATAGTGTCATAAGTTCATAGTATGTTAATATCCTAGTATCACAGGGTTTTAGTATCATAATGTCATAGTACTTTAGTGTGATAGTACTTAAGTGCCATAGTACTATAGTATCATAGTTTCTTAGTATTTTAGTGTTATATTGTCTTGGTGTCATAATGTTATAGTATCTTAATGTCATAAACTCTTGGTGCCATAATATCATAGTATCATTGTCTTAGTATCTTAGAATCATACTATTATAGTATTATAGTCTTAGTATTATACTTAGTGTCAAAGTAACATAGTATCATAGTGTTTTAGTGTCATACACTCTTATTGTCATAATATCTCAGTGATATAGTGATATAGTATCATAGAGTAGTAGTGTCATAGTATATGAGTGTCATACTTTCATAGTATCATATTACAGTTTCATAATATCATGATATCATTGTTTCAGAGTATTGCAGTGTCATAGTATACAAATATCTTAGTATCATAGATTCATAGTGATTTAGTATCTAAGTGTCATAATAGTAACAGTATTTTAGCATCTAAATGCACCGTACAACAGTGTCACAGTGTTTTCATGTCCTTTCTAATATAGGCGCAAGGCCTTAAGTTCTGGTGGAGTGGGGTGAGAGTCAATTTCATCAACCCCAGTGCTTAACTGGTACATATTTCGTTGACCCTGAAAGGATGACAGGCAAAGTTGACCTCGGCAGTATTTGAACTAAGAACATAAAATCAGATGAAATGCCATTAAGCATTTTATCCAGCATGCTTATAAGTCAGCCAGTTTGCCACCTTATAGCATTTCAGCTGGTAAAATCACTAGTATGTCTGGTTAAGTGCTTAGCTGCATTGCTTCCAACTTTACATCCTCAGTTCAAATGCTGGCAAGACAGACATTGCTTTTCATCCTTTCAGGGCCAATAAAATTAAGTACCAGCCAAGGAATGGGGTTAATGTAATCAACTAGTCCCCTCTCCCAGAATTTCAAGCCTTGTTCCTAACCTAGAGAAGAGCATTATAGTGTCTTAGTATCATAGTGTTAACATATGTTATATAGTAAGAGTTAAGGCGGTGAGCTGGCAAAATCGTTAGTGCACCAGTCAAAATGCTTGGCAGCATTTCGTCTGTCCTCACATTCTGAGTTCAAATCTGCCAAGGTTGACTTTGCCTTTCATCGTTTCGGGGCTGATAAATTAAGTACCAGTTAAACACTGGGGTTGATGTAATCGACTAGTCCTCTCCCCCAAAATTTCAGGCCTTGTGCCTTTAGTAGAAAGAATTATATAGTAAGATGTGGCACCAATCTGGTAGAAATAGGTTGAACAGAGAGGGGGGAGAGAGAGAGACAGAAAGAAAGAGAGAGAGAGACAGAAAGAAAGAGAGAGAGAGAGAATTGTAATAAGAGGGCTGAAATAGGGGAGATAACTTTTTCATTGCGGGGGGGGGGGGAGGAAAACAGAGGAGACATAAAAGAAAGGAGGAGGAAAAAAGAAATTAACAAAGAAGGAAAAAAAAAACAAAAGACCAAAGAAGAACAATAAGAACAAAGATCAAAAAAATATATGGAAAAAAGTCAAAGATTAAGAAGAATTGGAAAAAGGTGTGAAATGTAAAAGAATGGTGAATATCAGCAATCTTTCTACGAGTCAACCGTGCAACAGTGCAAGAATTAAAAGATTCAAGGAGTAAAAGAGTTGGAAGCCAAAAGTGCAAAGTTGAAATATGGAAAAAATTCTTTGTATTTTTTATTTAGGTTTTTTTAAATTTTAACCATAAATGTGAGCATATGTGTGTGTATGTATATATGTATGTGTGTGTATGTGAGGACGCATGGCCTACTGGTTAGTGTGTTGCACTGATGGTTGTGAGACTGTGGTTTCAATTCCTAGACCAGGTAGTGCATTGTCTTATTGAGCAAAACTCCTCATCTCACTTCAACACCTGACATGTAGTACACTTTGCACCTGTTCAGACAACATTGATTTGATGGAGAGAGTGAGCTAATGTACAGCACACATATTTGATCGCTATAAACAAATCGTTTGTACAAGTCTCTTGGCATAAGCTGAAAGCTCATTCATTGTCTTCAACAGGAGAGAACATGTATATATACTATCATATATGTTTATTAATATGTGAGTGTTTGAGTTTCTATGCACAGAAAACTATTTTGTGTGTCAACAGATATCATTATATATATATATGTATATATATATCTTATATAATACTGTGTATATATATATATATATATATATATATATATATATATATATGTGCATTTACATACATTATACATATATCACATAGCGGTCATTCTAATAGCGCTTTTGTCAATCACACAGTAATTTCCCTTTGGAATTTTTTTCTTTGAAACTGAAGAGATGCCGGCGTGGATTTTCGCCCCGACATCCAAAACTCAGAGTTTTATCATGGCTACTATATTATATTTACAGATAAATTCCTCTATTTACATAATCTCAAGGTCTCTTTCATTCTTTTGTTGCCTTGCCATTTCTATCAATATATCACATTATATATATATATACTACTATATATATATGGGGTAAAGGCTCCCTTTAATCATGAATGACCATAATGAAATCCTATTTCACCTAGAAAGTTCCCCTCAAGTCTGGACAATGTTTATGGAAGACCAGCAGTTGCCTGTCTATGTCCAAGGGAAAGGCCTGACACCAGCTGGAACAACATGAAATAAAGTGTTGCTCAAGAACACAGTCCAGTCGGAATCAAACTCACTATCTCATGATTGTGAGCCTGACGCTCTAATATATATAAATATATAATAGGGCAAAATTTTAGTCATTTCTCCACAGAAAATGATGAACAACCATTTGGTTTCTCACCAGAGGTATCTTCATCATTCTGTCAATCTCCAGCAAAACAAGCAGCCCAACTGTTTATATACTCAATAAATGCAGCAGTTACTGTATGAAGGAGTCCCTAATTTGCATACCAAAAGTGTTTAACACTCTATAAATACCAGTGCTCAGTCAATGGGGATCTTAGTCCACACAGTATCAAGGTATGATATAATAAATATGTAACATATAGTATAATTAAGAAACAGGGCAAATTTTACCAGGTTGAGTGAAAAGTTTTTCCAGATTTTCACTGATAATTTTTGGCAACTCGTATCTCTATGTTATGTTATTAATTTGATGAAAATTTGTCCAATCGTTGTTGAATTGTTTATTTTTTATTTCCATATGTAACATATTAACATTAATTGTTTAGTGGATATGATTAAAAGCACATATAAGTGTGTCTTATGCACCATTATATGAAACATCCAGTGACTCTCATCTGGGTATATAACCAAACTGTTCCATCATGTTAAGAATTAAGTTTTCAACTGCACGCTTGTCTGTCTGTCCATCTGTCTGTATGTCTTTGTGTGAGTATATATATATGGATTTGTGGGAAAATGTATATAAACAATAGATTCTTATGCTAAATATTGTATGCTCTACATACATACATATATATATATATGTAATATATATATTTACAGTATATATATCTATATATGTGTGTGTGTGTATGTATATATATATGTATGTATGTATACATATATATTTATGTATGTATATATATATATATGAATATGAATGTATCTATATATATGAATATAATATTAATATATATGTATATCTGGGTGTTTATGTATGAATAGTCAGTTGTGTTAGCATATGCAGAGTAAAAAATGCATGCATTGGTATTTAATTAAAAAATTGCAGCTGGTGGCAAACAGTTATCAAAGAGAGAGAGAGATTGAAAACATCCCCTCTACCCATCCCCACTGATCCAGCCAGACATTTCCACTTCATCCAATATTTTAGTCAGTGCGCAGAAAATATTAAAAATTATATATAAATATATATATATATATATATATTTTTTTTTAAGCATCCAAAGAATCTTTTTATTATTTTTTAAAAAATTTTATTTTGCTAAGTATTCAAATGTGCAACTAATTCCATTTTGCATTGTCTCGGAAGGAGAAATAAATGTTATTGAAAATATAAAAGAGGGATACAAAAAATATTTTGAAAGAACTGATTAATAAAAAAAAAAAAAAAATCATCAAGGTGCAATAATTTTCGAAGAAAAATTTTTCAAAAAGGAATAAAAGCAAAGATTTGTTTCGTGTTTTTTATCTTTTTTTTTATTTTTATTTTTTGTAGATTTTATTTTTCAAGCCAAATCTTGAAGTAAGAAAAAATTTCTTAGAACTCGTAACAGGAATGTAGACAAAACTGAAAATGTTCGTATAGAGTCTAAATAGGAATTTTCTCAGAGATATTTTAAAGGATTATTCTAGAAAATTATCAAGGGTCTGACTTTAAACTATATCTGGTAAGGGGGCATTGGATGGAACCACCTCTTAGTGACTATTGCTCCCGAGTCTATCCTGCCCCAGAGTAGTAGACTTGTCAGGGTCCTGGCTATAAGTTAATTAGCATGTCATGGAATTGCCTACTGATGAAAGCCACTTATAGTCCCCCCAATGGACCCAAGGCAGATGAACCCCTTCAGTTCTTTAACTGTTTATCTAAGAGAACCTTGGGTAAGTGACTTCTATTAAAAGCTTGAGTTGAACAATGCTTTGTGAATAAAATTAGCAGAAAGGGAGACATATAAGGTAAAGTTGTCTAGATGTCCCTAATAAGACAGGATGGTCATTACTGGAACTTCTCTGATCATAGGTATTCTTAATAAGTGTCAACTCATGGCTAAACTAGAACAATATCTTAGAACTATGTTATTATTGTGAGCAGTAATTAGTTAATTAGGTTCATTTATATTACAGCTTGTCTTGGGTTGATTTTAAACTGTATCTGGCAGTGGGGCACTGGTTCAGAAATCCTAGAGTTTTGAGGAATGTGGAATCATCTCTTAACCATTGTTGTTCCCAAGTCTACTCCGACCTGGAATAGTAGCAAGTGTCAGAGTCCCAGCTGTAGGTTAATTAGTATGTCATAGAATTGCCCCCAGATGAGGGCCACTCACATACACACCAATGGACCCAAGGCAGATGAGGCCCCTCAGCTCTATAGTTGTTCATCTAAGAGAAGATAACTCCGTACAAATCCTGCCTCCTGATAATTGCTGGGCTTTTGGCATTTGTTGCACCAAACCATTAGGAGTCTGAACGCCAAGAGAGTGGGACTGGCACTGCACGAACCATGTCCACCATCATAAGAATAGTCATCATGGAGGATGATCAAGAAACCAAGACCCCCAACATTATCACACTTTCTTCATAAATACAGGTGTGATAGGGAGAGAGAAGATGGGGACAGGTAGAGGGTGCACTGGAAGTCTTCAACTTTGACCTTGCATACAGGTGGTCCTTTCTGCAGTTCAACACTGTGCAGCAGTATCATCTTTTTGATCCCTCATTAATAAAAGGAACGAGAAAGACCATCATTCTAGAAAATGATCTCAAGTTATTTTGCTATAGTTGTTTAATTCTAGGACAGTACTGGCTGAGTAGACCTATGGTCAAAGATATTCCAGCATTGACTATGTTTTTGTTGTTCTTTAGCCTCAGGGGAGGGCTGAGTGGATTGACCAATGATTAAAAGCACTCCAGCTGGGACCATTCCATTTCTTTAAGACTATGTAGGACTTGGTTTTTTTTTTGTTTTTCTATTTAAGGCAACAAGGCATGGTTTCTGTGAGATTTGACTGCTATTTCTAGCTTTTGAAATTTGCAGGTTGTATATCTTAGAGATATACAGTAAGAATTTATTTTAAAATAAACCATAAATGTCTCTTTTGGAATTTAGTTCTACAGATATGGCAAACCACTTTAGAATTCCTTAAAAAATATTCAAAATTATATTGATTTTTTTTTAATAACTTTTTGTGCATTTTTTTTTCTTTTTTAAAATAGTTATCACATGATTTTTTAAAAAAACATTTCATTGATTTTTGGTGATTGAAATTCATTTAAAATTTTATTTTAGTTAATTTAATTTTATTTTATTTTATTTTTTTTAATGTATTTATTTATTTTTTCAGTTTACAAACATTCCTGTTACTTAAAAGTTCTTGAATAAATTAGTATAAATTGGGTTGCTATGAAAGGAAGGAAGCAGAATGCGAGGTGACCGTCTCACCTTCTAGCCGCCGAGGCAATTTACTTCGAGACTGCAACTGTTTCTATAAAAGTAAATAATTTAAAAGACATCACGACAATGAAGAATTTAAAAAGGAAATTGTTATTTCATTAAAATTTCTTTGATATCAAGAATAGCTATTTTTGTTATAGCTATAGTTGTTGTAATTGTTATACATTTATAGTTATTCAATGTGTTTCAGTATTCAGAAAAAAAAAAAGACAAAACCACTCATATATTAAGTTATAGAAAGTGCGTATTGTTTATTTAATATGTATTTAGCCTCATAACAGCCAATTTATGTTCCTGGATGGTTTCATGCAGAAAGACTAATCAGTTGTGGATAAATAAATTTACAATCAGCAGAAATGGCCAAATGGGATAGTCCAATGAGTGTTAATTTATCTCCCCACAGATGGAAGATTCAACATCATGAAACCGTTTAGTAACATAAATTACCTGTTCTGTTGCTAAATTTAAGCTATTATATAAATGACATATATACACATACATACATATATGTGTGTGTATGCATGTATATATGTTTATATATATGTTTATACATGTATATACATACATATATATATATATACATATATATATATATATATATATATATATATATATATATATATCAGTACATGTATGAACATGAAAAATATTCTTGCAGACTTTTTTACTGTTCCACTTATATATTCTATGCAGATGCTTAAATATACATATATTAATATATATATATATATATATATATATATATATATATATGTGTGTGTGTGTGTGTGTGTGTGTGTGTGTGTGTGTGTTATATATGTCAGTCTGTAGGCTTGCATGTATACATGTATGTTTGTGTGGCAGTGAGTGTATACATATATATATATATATTCACACATGTATAATTGCCATTGACTGACAGCATATATACTACCCTTAATAGTATATATGCATAAGTATATATATGTACATACATGCACACACACACACACACACACACACACACACACACACACACGTTATAATTTAGAACAAACAGTAAAAGGTTGTCATTATAGTACTCTGAGTTTCAAATGTCGGAGTGAAGAGCTATGTTGCATTCTTGTCAGCTATTTATCTAATATCGAGGTTTTGTTGTTACTTTTTATTATTATTATATATATCATCATATATATATATATATATATATAAATTATATGTATTTATTTTATCCTAATTAATAATAATATACACGCACACACATAAATACTCATAAAAGGGTGCGGAAATGAATTGAAAATGATGATAAGGAGCATGATGATGTTGGTTATGAGAATAGCAATGGTGATATATATATATATATATATATATATATATCATCTTCATACGTCAAAACCAATAGGAGAGTCCATCATATATACATATATATATATATATACACACACACACACACACACACACACATGTATGTATAATTAAGATTATACACTTTTCAGTTAAGCACGTCTGGTTGGAAAAATATGTGGTTAACTTTTCCTACCATTCTCAAGTTGAATCGTTCCTATACTCAAAAGTCGGCATATTAAATATACACTTGCATCTTTTTTTTATATGGGAATATCCAGTATTCACACATTCCATTTACCTATTTTTTATTCAGACATTGGTCATAGCCCCAACTTATTTCTAATTCTTTGTTGAGCACTCAAAGGGGAATAAATTCCTTGATTAGACGGATACAATATCTCTTGTGATGTTCATGTATGTCTATATATGTTTGTGTGTGTGTATGTGTGTTAGAGGGATAGAGGTAGAGAGAGAGAGAGATATGCTGTGTGGCATGTGAATGTGTATGCATGTGTGTGTGTGTGTGTGTGTGTGTGTGCATGTGTGAACAAGTGTCAGAGAGAGAGAGAGGGGGACTTTGTGTGTGTCAAAGAGAGAGGTTGTGTGTATGCGTATGTGTGTGTGTGTGTATGCATGTGTGTGTCAGAGAGAGAGGCTGTGTGTTTGTGTGTGTATGTGTGCGTGCGTATGTATATTTGTGTATTTTAACTCAGAAAAGTGCTTTTTACGCAGAAAAGCTTTCAATACACAGCAAAATTAAAAACATATGCAAACTGTTACAATTATGTTGCAAAGAAACAAGATTATATTTTCATAACTAAAGGTTTCATGCAATCAACCGTTCAGTTGCCAGAACTGTACTTATAAATGACATTGATACAATTATTTTATATCATTGTCCATGACTCTCATTCTATCTTATATCTATGACTCTTACTCCTCTATCATCCATTTATGACCCTTTTTAAGCTATCCTTATTTATGACTTTTCTTCCTTTATCTTATATCCTGGACACTTATTACTCTGTCTTTTATTTATGTCTCATTATTCTATCTTGCATTTATGACTCATTCATCTATTCATCTATCTTATATTTTTGACCCATATTGCTCTGTCTTTTATCTATGTCTTTTATTCTTCTTATATTTATGACTCTTATTATTCAGTCTTAAATTTATGACTCTTATTATTCTGTTTCAAATTTATGATTCTTATCTTGAATTTATTACACCTTACTCTATCTTATATTTGTGATCCATATTACTCTATCTCTAATTTACAACTCTTATTCTTCTACCTTACACTTATGACTCTTTACCCTGTCTTATATTTATGACCTTCTATCTCAATCTCATACTCATGACTCTTATCTCTCCATATTTATGACTTATTTATCCCTCTATCTTATATATTATGATGTATTACTCTATCCTTGTTTATGACTTTTATTCTTACATTTATGATTCGTCTGTCTTATATATTATGACACTTATTACTCTATATTATATTTATCATTTCTCTAATTCATCTTATATTAATTATTTGATGATCATAATCATCGTTTAACATTCACCTTCCATGCTGGCATGGGTGGAATGGTTTGACAGGAGCCAACCAGGCAGAAGCCTGCACCAGACTTCTGGGACTGTTTTGGCAGGATTTTTACAGCTGGATGCCCTTCCTGACACCAACCACTCAGCAGAGTGGACTTATTATTTTCATATATATTATTTAATTTATCACCAAACAGTTCTTATTGTTGTTACAATGTTGTTATTATCATTGTTACTGCTGTTCCCATTCCTGTTGCTATAGTTGTTTAACACCAGGCCAGTCCCAATGCAGCATACTTATGATCAAAGATATTCTGACCATCAATACCTCAACTTTGTAAGAGTATCTAAGACTACAATATTTAATGTGTTCTGGCCATATATATAAGATGATAGCTTATATATATGAAGGTTTCTATATCTAGATACCTTCAGTTGTCTTCTGTAGTATGCAGTGAGCAATCAGTTATCAGCTAATATATGTGGCTTCTAAGGCGGTGAGCTGGCAGAGATGTTAGCACTCTGGGCGAAATGCTTAGCAGTATTTCATCTGTCTTTATGTTCTGAGTTCAAATTCCGCCGAGGTTGACTTTGCCTTTTATCCATTCGGGGTCAGTAAATTAAGTACCAGTTGCATACTGGAATCGATCTAATCGACTGGCTCCCACCCCAAAAATTTCGAGCCTTGTGCCTAGAATAGAAAAGAATATATGTGGCTTCTAACAAAACGTACCTCTCTCCCTCTATTTCTTTCTCTCTCCCTCTATTTCTTTCTGTCTCCCTCTCTCTTTCTCCCTTTCTTTCTCCCTCTCTTTGTCAGTGAACTATCACACCATGAGTGGTAGGAGGAGGGCAGCATATGCAATACAAAATAGCATTTACTATAAAATATAACTAAAAATCAATATTATTGATAGAATTTAATGGAGTATTTATTTAGCTTTTCTTTTTTTCTTTTTTATTTAGTCAATAGTAAATCAAGCGTTAGTAAATCACATATCTCAGTGAATGTGTGTGGGTGTCTATATATGTGTATGCATGTACATATGTATATACATGCATATATATATATATATATATATATATATATATATATATATATATATGTATATATTCTTTTATTTGTTTCAGTAATTTGACTGCGGCCATGCTGGAGCACCGCCTTTAGTCGAGCAAATCGACCTCAGGATTTATTCTTTGTAAACCTAGTAGTTATTCTTTCAGTCTATTTTGCCAAACTGCTAAGTTACGGGGACGCAAACACACCACCATCGGTTGTCAAGTGATGTTGGGGGGGAAACAGACACACAAACATATGCACATACATACATACATACATATATATATATATATATATATATATATATATATATATATATATTGACAGACCGGTCACTGGTCAATCTTATATATATATATATATATATATACGACAGGCTTCTTTCAGTTTCCATCTACCAAATCCACCCACATGGCTTTGGTTGGCCTGAGGCAATAGCAGAAGACACTTGCCCAAGGTGCCATGCAGTGGGACTGAGCTCAGAACCATGTGGTTGGAAACCAAGCTTCTTACCATACAGCCATGCCTAACCCAGTACAACCTGTTGCAGGGTCAGCCCAATGGCAACTGTTCCAGCGACCCTGCCGAGCCTGCTTGGTAGGGAGAGTATTTTGCCTTGGACACTCTTCAGGACAAAAAGAATAAAACCTGTCAAAGAGCAGATGAACACAGAACAGCTGGGAGTGAGAACCACCCCCCCACTGAGTGTTTATTTTGACATCTGTCATCCAGAAGTTAAATTTTAATGCAACACCTGTGACTTCATTCACACTCCATGATGTAGACTAGTTTTTCTTTGGGGACAAACAAATACTTTGTTTGAAGCAGTGGTTCTCAACTGGGCTCTGTATGACCTCTGAGGGTTCATATGCAAGGAGGTGCTGAAAATTTCCTGTCTTTGGGTAAAAGAAAATACAGGCGGATCAGTTAATTAGGATTTTATTCAACATATTCCCCTCTCAGATTCACAAACTTATTACAAAGGTCCTTCAGTTTTTATAAGCTATGTAAAAGAACTCGGAAGATTGGGCCTCCAACCAGGCCTTTTGCAATACCCTTAAAGCCAGGAACATTTCCAGACCCCCCCCCCTCATGTGTGAGTGTGTGTATATATATATGTATATATATGTATATATATATATATATATATATATATATATATATATATATATATATATATGATGAACTTTTCAGCACCCCATCATAAGATTTGGTGGGGTAGGGGTCCTTGCAAGCAATAGAATAAGCAATATTGCAAGAAATAGCTATGTTTCTTTCTCAAATGTTTTCTCAATCTACTCAATTTAATGTGTGAAAAACAAAATAGGAATTTTGAAAGAAGTTTCTAGAAAACTAGTTTTTATGGGGGTAAACCACTGGTTTACTGAGTGGGTGTTGGCTCTGAACAAGCCCTTTCCTCACTTTAAGAAAGCTTCTGGCACAAGCTTCACTTGATTTTTATACTATGGCTGACCACAGTTGAAAAAAAAAGGGCAAAACACTCAACGAAAACTTCCAGGATCGGAAAAAGATGTGCTAACATGTGTAGTAAGCTTTCTGAACACCTGTTGCAAGAGGCACCCATTGTTGTCATATCTGTGAAAGGTAGTGTGGGTCCCTAGCAGGATTGCTAAACCACATCCTTACTGCTCATGTTACAGAGAACAATCAACCAAAGATATTGTTTGAAATCAAGTTACAGCCATCATTCTGTGTTTGTGTGTGTGTGTGTGTGTGTGTGTGTGTGTGTGTATATATGCACACACACATACATATATGTGGTATATAAGGATATAAATATGTATATATGTATAAATTCAGCTGTTACTTCTTGTTCAAGGCCACGAAATATCTCAAGACGTAAATAGTGGAAAATGTTTGACATTTTCAGCTGACCACAAACCGTGGTGATGGTGGTGGTGGTGGCAGCAGCAGCGGTGGTGGTGTCAACAGTGACATAGGTGATGACAGTAGCAGTGACATTGGTGGTGGTGGTGGTGGTGGTGGCATTGGTGGTGGCACAGAGCAAATGTTACAACTGACAGAATCTTTTGAGACAATGCTTTTCATATTATTTGTTTTCATCTTCTCTGTTGGGATCTCATGGGGGCACAAAAATCTTTTAAGTGCTTAGGGTCTCTATGGGTCTTACTCTGGCCCTGTTAACAGTGTTGCCAGTCCAGTGCCCTGCGCTGGTACTTTTTTTTTCTTTATTAACCCCGAAAGGATGAAAAATAACAATGACCTCAACAGGATTTGGATATAAAGAACAGAGAATCAGAGTAAATGGGGCATTTTCCACAACACTCTGGTAACTCTAAACAATTCGCTGCCTCATATTTTGGTAATCAATACCAATTACTGAGTGCCAAACATCCAAAAAGAATACTCTCTACTCTTTTACTCTTTTACTTGTTTCAGTCATTTGACTGTGGCCATGCTGGAGCACCGCCTTTTAGTCGAGCAAATCGACCCCAGGACTTATTCTTTGGAAGCCTAGTACTTATTCTATCGGTCTCTTTTTGCCAAACCACTAAGTTACGGGGACATAAACACACCAGCATCGGTTATCAAGCGATGATGGGGGGACAAACACAGACACACAAACACACATACATATATATATATATATATATATATATATATATATATATATATATATATATATACATATATATATATATATATATATACATATATATGACAGGCTTCTTTCAGTTTCCATCTACCAAATCCACTCACAAGGCTTTGGTTGGCTAGAGGCTATAGTAGAAGACACTTGCCCAAGGTGCCACGCAGTGGGACTGAACCCGGAACCATGTGGTTGGTAGGCAAGCTACTTCCCACACAGCCACTCCTGCGCCTATAGAAATAACACAAATGTATCAGTTTTTATTGACATAAATGGACGGACAACATTGTTCTTTGTCTCTGTTAAAGTCAGATTTTATTTAGATTTTATTTAGATTCCTCTTTGACCCCATTAGCATTTAAACCAGCCCTATCCAGCCAAATATTCTACCTGTATTATGTTCAATCTGACCAGATCCAGCCTCTCACACCTACTTTACGATTTCATTCTAAATAGAAACGATCACATCATCGAAATTTTGAATCTATGAGATAATGCATGATTAATTCAAACTAATTATCATCATCATCATTTAGCATCCATTTTCCATGCTGGCATGGGTTAGATGGTTTGACTGGAGCTGGTAAGCCAGAGAGCTGAACCAGGCTCCAGTCTGTAATGGCTTGGATTCTATGACTGGGTACCCTTCCTAACGCCAACCACTCCACAGAGTGTACTGGGTGCCTTTTACATGTCACTGGCATGGGTACCTCTCCTGTGTCACCAGTATGGGCGCCTTTCGTGTGTCTCCAGCTCTGGCCACAACTATGATTTCACTTAGCTTGTCGTGTCTTCTCAAGTACAGCAAATCACCAGAAATTTCGGTCACTTCTCATCAAAGCAATACGGTTGACCGAGTAATCTGAATGCTAAAGGGTCAATGAATTGTGACTCCTGATACTCTTTAAAGAGATGGAGTTTCCCCAATGAAGAAATCTAGCAAACAACAATCTCCATTGACAAAAACGAAATAAAAAGATTCAATGCAAATTGCTAGAGTTAAAATTTCTAGCTTAGGCTGTGTTTACGTCCCCGTAACTTAGCAGTTCAGCAAAAGAGACTGATAGAATAAGTACTAGGCTTAAAAAACATAAGTACTGGAGTTGATTCATTCGATTAAAAATTTTTCTTCAAAGTGGTGCCCCAGCATGGCCACAGTCAAATGACTAAAACAAGTAAAAAGAAAGCTGTGAAAAGGTTTGTGTGTGATGGGACAGATATCGACTGTGCATAAAGCAGTATGTGTGTATGTTGTATGTATGTGTACGATTCTCTGTGTGTTGTGTGTGTCCTGTTTTGCATGTGTGCACATCTAGATGTTTATATGCAAGTGTATGTGTGCATGTGTATGTGATATCTGCTGTGTATATGTATGTATATCTTTATATGTCTGTAGTTGGGTGTGGGGTATGAACCAGATGTGTATACACACTCATACATAAATATGTATGTGCATATAGACATATATGCATACCTACATACACACACACACACACATACACACACATAAACACACACTTTGTATTGCGTATCCATCTATGCATGCACGCCTATACACACTCCCATAAAATAAAAAGCATTCTTAATGACACACCAACAACCATTCACACTTTGATGTGCCTCTCCTCTTGAAAGACTTGCTCAACCATTATCCTCCTTTGCACGCCCACTCTTAAACTTGCTCAGCTATAATCTCCCTTTACACTCCCTCTCAAATTACTCACCTACTGGCTTCATCATCATCATCATCATTTAACATCCGTTTTCCATGCTGGCATATGTTGGACAGTTTGACCAGAGCTGGTACGGCCAGAGGCCACACCAGGTTCTGTTGTCTGTTCTGGCATGGTTTCTATGGCTGAATGTCCTTCCTCACACCAACCACTCCACAAAGTGTACTGGATGCTTTTTATGTGGCACCATCACCAGTGCCTTTTGCATGGCACCATCACCAGTGCTTTTGACATGGGACAAGCACCAGCATCAATTCTGCTGTGGTGGACAGGTCTTCTTGAGAACAGCAAAGTGCCAAATATCTTGGTGCTTTATCATCCCCTTCCGAATGCCAACCACTCCACAAAGTGTACTGGGTGAATTTTATGTGGCACCAGCACCAGTGCTTTTCATATGGCACCATTATCAGTAATTTTTATGTGGCACCAGCACCAGTGCTTTTTAATGTGGTGCCAGAACCAGTGTTAATTCTGCTGTAGCAGACAGGTCTTCTCAGGTACAGCAAGGCCCCAGATATCTCATCGGCCTTCAGTACGTCATCCACATCCCAATATTTCTTTGTTTACATTATCTCCCTTTCTACTCCTACTCTTAGGCTTGCTCACCTATTGCCTCCCTGTACATTCCTTCTTCAATTTTCTCTGTCCCCTCATCTCCATCCACCAATCTTTTCACACCTTGCCATATTAACCACACTTATAAATTTAATCCCCCAGACCTTTTCTATTTTCTTCATCCCTGTTCTTTCCCCTTTTTTTTTTTTTTTCCTTTGAAGAAAGACCTTTGTTCAAAATGAAGAACTGTTAATTTTTTTCTTCCTTTTCAATATCAAACTAATACAAACATTATACTGCTGTATATATTTTTCTTGCTGTTCCCTTCTTAAATTCTTACTTCACCTGGATTTTCCATCCCCATAACAAAGCAGACCTAGACCCTCTTGTCTTTGGATTACTCTATTGAGATCATAATGGATCTACAATCAAATTATATGTCAGAAGGTGTTGAAACTGTAATGATATTTGGCCAACAGCTGATGAAGGGTCAAGCATGTCTACATCTCATGTGTGTGTTGTTGTTTTTGTTTTCTTCCTGCAAAATTTCTGTCAACTTTCTGTACCACTGTTCTCCTTACACACACACACACACACACACACACACACACACACGGTGGACTTCTTCACAGTTTCCATCTCCCATATTCAACTTAAAAGCTATGGTAGAAAAAACTTACCCAAGGTGTCCCTTATTTGAATCAGGTCTTGGACCATGTGTTTGGGATGCAAGCCTCTTAATCACACAGCTGTATCTAAATCTAATTGACTAACTTCTCCAGTCCACTTGTTCTTATCTCTGCAATATGTTAGTCCAACCCTTGCCAGCATAAAAGGTGGATGTTAAATGATCACGATGTTCTTGTAGTTTAGCCCCAGGTCAACCCTGACTGAGTAGATTTATGATCAAAGACTTCCCACCCATGACCATTCTACCTTTCTTCTATCAGAAGTCGTCTGTTTAGCACAAAATTTTCAAATCTGTTTTTCTCATTTTTATAATAGTGTATGGTGTGTTATAGAGGGAAATTTGGCTGCTATTTCTAGCAGGTAGAGAGACCATCTAGAGGCTTCTTTGTTGATTCATACATATATCAATTGTTTTTTTTTCTTAAAAGATATGTGACAACACTTTTTAGATAATGTAGAACATTATAGAATCGATGATCCAATAATATTAATACTAACATCATATTAACATCATATTAACATAATATTAACATTATATTAACATAATATTAACATAAGATTAATATCATTTTAACATAATATTAACATAAAATCAACATTATATTAACATAATATTAATATCTTTTTAGCATATTAACATCATATTAACATAATATTAACATAAAGTTAATGTCATATTAACATAACAATAAAATATTTTTAAGATAATACAATACATTATATAAATATATGAGTATAGGAACACAATACTAAAACTAATAGAATATTAGTATATCAAAATAATAACATAATACTAACAATACAATTATAAAGCATTGTTAAAATTGTATGCCAGCTAGGAAGTTTCTACTCCACTCTACTAGAAATAGCAGCCAAATCTTCCACAACTCATAGCCCACTAACTTGAATAAAGAATGAGGTATTGGATAATTTTGTCCTAGGTGTACATTATGTTTAAATAAAAGATGGGACAGTCATGACTGGAGTGTCTCTGGTCATAAATCTGCTCAACCAGAACTGACTTGGGAGCTTAATGACAACAGCAACAACAACAACAACAACAACAACAACATCCAAAAGTTATTTCAAAATCTTCTTCTTGGAGGAATTTTATCATCAGTACCAAAGTCTATTTGGCAACTGAGATTCCATGATGGTTTCTTTTTTTTTTTTTTTGTGTGTGTGTGTGTGTTTGTCCCCTACCACTGCTTGACAACCGGTGTTGGTGTGTTTACGTCCCCGTAACTTAGCAGTTTAGCAAAAGAGTCTGACAGAATAAGTACTAAGCTAAAAAAAAAAAATATCAAGTAAGTCCTGGGGTTGATTTTTCCGGCTAAAACCCTTCATGGTGCTGCTCCAGCATGGCTACAGTCAAATGACTGAAACAAGTAAAAGATAAAAGAGAAACATATATGTACACACACACACACACACACACTCATATATATATATATATATATATATATATATATATATATATATATATATATATATATATATATATATATATATATATACACACACACACACACACACACACACACACATACATACATATATATATATATATATATATATATATATATATATATATATATATGATGGGCTTTCAGTTTCTGCCTGCCAAACCACTCACAAAGCATTGGTCAGCCTAAGACTATAATGGAAGACACTTGTCCAATGTGTTGTGCATTGGGTTTGAACCCATAGCCATGTGTTTGGGAAGCAAACTTCCTACCACATGGAAAATATTTCACTTCATGAGATATTCACAGCCATTTACTCACCTGTTTCAGTAATAAAATACATGCGTACCTGAATCTCACCTGGACACACTTTAGTATTTACTATATTGATTAGTATTAAGTGTTTAATCTGATCCACTTGTTGCTAGCTCATGTAGAGATATTCAGATTAATATTATTCGGTCTAATATTGATCTGGCATCAAATTCTATTTCTAATTAATTGATGAAGTCAATCTGTAATATTCTCAGCCAGGTTTACAGGTAAATCTTAAAATAGATGAAGGTAAATTACTTTACACCTGATCAAACTGTGAGAAATGACAGCTGTAATATAACAGCTCTGCCATCACAACGTCTCAATAATCTGGGATTATTCAAAAGTTTGCTCGGTCTCTGGTTTAAAACTGTTCTGTTTATGATGAATTATCTCATTCCATCCATCCATTTTCTCTATCCACTATTCCTGAGAGGGTCATGGGTGAAGAGCCCTCAGACCTGCCCTCTAAAGGTTCCCATCAGAAGCAACTGTCATTACACTTTCCAGCTGAATTTCCAAGTGTGACCAACTCTGAGATCAATCATTTCATTCTTGGTCTGTCCCTAGATCTGGCATTTGGCTCATTTCTGATCTAAATATCAACCCTGTATATTAAATATTTCGAGTGTTGGGCCCCACAGAGGCAATGACCGAGACCTTTGGCATTATGTTGTGCTTGAGAAGACCCATCAAGCCAAACAAAATTGCAATCGTGGCAGATACCGGTGTCATGCAAATGGCACCAGTGCTGGTGGCACATAAAAACACCCATTACTCTCTTGGAGTGGTTGGCATCATTAGGAAGGGCATCCAGCCATAGAAAACCATGCCAAATCAGACTGGAGTCTGGTGCAGCCTTCCAGCGTGCCAGCCCGGTCAAATTGTCCAACCCATGCTAGCATGGACATCAAACGTTAAATGGTGATGATGATGATGATTAAAAGGACCGATATCATGGCTGGTTGCAGCTGGGATGCAAGTCAGGGTTTTATAAAACCTTGACTTGGTCATCTGGATCACTTAGACAAAGATGTCTGGTATGGAAAGACTCAAAACCGTTGACACCAGGTCAACATCCCTGATGATGTGTCTGAGCTAATCCAGAACATATATCTTGAATACACACACACACACACACACAGTCTCTCTCTCTCTCCCTCTCTATCTATCTGACTTTTTGTCTATGTTTATTTGTTTGTCTACTTACCTATCTGTCTAACTATCTGCCTATCTGTTTTTCTATCTATCTGTCTGTCTGTCTGTCTGTCTATCTACCTAGATAGGTAGGTAGGTGGGTGTTTGAATATGTGGGGTGGTGAGTAGAGAGCTAGCTAGATACCTGCCTCTTAATGTGTCTGTCTGCCTATATTCTTGTTTAATTGTGTCTGTATATCTGTCTTTATGTCTGTCTGTCTATCCATCTATCTATCTCACTCCCTTTCTTTCTATCTATCGATCTCATACACCCACACACACATACGCACATGTATGCATATAAGTTTATAGATATAACTCAGTTTAGTAAAAAAAAGATGTTTTGGTGTTTTACTGACCATGGTCAGATTGTATAATGTACATGACAGACCTTTATGAGTATCTCCTGCATCTTGTAAATTTAATTATTTTATCTAGTTAATTTATTTGTGAAATGGTGACTAAAATCTTTGGGTATAGTCCATAGTAATTTTTAGCATGAAAAATAAACACTGCTGGCAAATCAGCAATACCATCACACATACACACACACATGCATATATGTGTGTGTGTGTGTGTGTGTGTGTGTGTGTGTGTGTGTGTGTGTGTGTATATATATGTATGAATGAATAAATGGAAGGTGTTATTTATTCCACAACTGTCATCAACAGAAATATTATATATATATATATATGGCCTCTAAATTATATTACCCTATTTCCATTAGCATTTCTTGACTTGTGCTCAACATTTCCCAATATAGATTTGGTCTAACACCAATCTGTGTCTAAACATCACTCTAAGACTAACATCAGACCATGTCTAACACTAGTCTAACTCTAAAATCAATCCATGACTAACACCAGTCTTGGCCTTCACTGTATTTTATAACATCTGTTATGAATATGTTAGGGTTATGAACATGTTATGAATGCTAGCTATGTTATGGTACATCAGTATTTGGTCAGTATAATCAGGAGAAGAAAAAAAAAGATAAAGCTCATTCCCAAGTCATTTCAACTGATAGGGATTGTCTCCTGGTTTCTGTGGTATGTATAT
>NC_142949.1:7098446-7100946 GCF_046866305.1 Octopus bimaculoides
TAGAGAGAGAGAGATAGAGAGAGAGAGAGAGAGAGAGTCAGAATGAACCCACACTTAACCGAGAAGGCTTTTACTGTTCTGTCATTAACATCCTGTAAAAACATACGATACATGACAGCAATGATATATACGTGTGTATGATTGTATATGTGTGTGTATGTACATTCATATGTATGTATGTATGTATAATTTCTTTTTATAGGTGCAGGTGTGGCTGTGTGATGAGAAACTTGCTTCCCAACCACATGGTTCCAGGTTCAGTCCCACTGCATAGCACCTTGAGCAAGTGCATATATATATATATGCTTGTGTGTGTATGTCTTTGTTGACATATATATATATATATATATATATATATATGGCACCTTGGGCAAGTGTCTACTTTTCCTCGGGCCGACCAAAGTCTTGTGAATGGATTTGGTAGATGGAAACTGAAAGAAGCCCATCATATATATATATATATATATATATATATATATATATATATATATACATACACACACACACACATATATATATATATATACACACACACACAGATATATATATCCATATATATATATATATATATATATACATACATACATAAATACATATATATATATATATATATATGTAGATATAGATATAGATATACACACATATATATGTGTGTATGTATATATTTATATGTGTCTTTGTGTTTGTCCGCCAACCATTGCTTGACAACCAATGTTGGTGTGTTTACATCCCTGTAACTTAGTGGTTCAGGAAAAGGGAACAATAGAATAAGTGCCAGGCTTACAAAGAATAAGTCTTGGGGTCGATTTCTTCGACTAAAAAGCAGTGCTCCAGCATGTCCACAGTCAAATTACTAAAACAAGTAAAAGAATATATATATATATATATATATATATATATATATGGGAGAATATACAAATAATAACAACAGACGAGGACAGGTGGTGTAAATAACAAAAGTATATATTAGTATGACGCTCGGGAATACGGAAAGTCTTTGACGTTTCGAGCTACGCTCTTCAACAGAAAGAATACGGAGACAAGGAGAAATATATATATATATGTATGTACATGCACCTATATATAAATATATGTATGTACATATATATTTATGTACATACATATATATATGTATATATATGTACGTATGTATGTATATACAAATATAGGGAGAGGGCAAGAAAGATGCATGTGCACACACACACACACACACACTCTTACATAAGCTGGAATCAATAATTCTATTATTATTATTTTTATTAATTGAAAAATTTCTTGGAATATTTTTACTTTGATGCTGCTGTTGCTGCTGTTGTTGTTGTTGTTGTTTAGCCCCAAGTTAGCCCTAACCAGCAAGTTAGCCCTAACAAAACTGTTCCAGCTGTGATCATCCTGTCTTTTATTCAGACACAATGTATCTAGGACAAAACTGCCCAATGTGTCATTCTTCGATTGTTAAGAACAGAAATGTTCGACATGAGGTAGATCTGGCTGGTTTTTCTAGCAAGTGGAATAACCACATAAAAGATTCCCCTTTTTTAAATTTTATTTTGATATCAATAATTGATTAATTCAAAATGTCCTTCCTTTTCAAAGACGATACAGTTTGACATGAGGGGAGATCTGACTGCTTTTTCTAGCAAGTGGAATAACCACATAAAAGATTCACATTTTAAATTTTATTTCTAAATCTAGGACGGATTATTTCAATATGTCCTTCCTTTTTTTCTAAAATGTATGGGTCTGATGAGGGATATATGGCTGCATTTTCTAGCAGGTTGAAGAGCCATGTGGAGCCTACCATTTTCTTAACAATATGGTTGAATTATCATGTTTGCTGTGAGGTGAAGAATGTAGCAGAGTGTGTAATTCCATTAGAAAATATTAGATGTGTACTCAGACATGCAGGAAGTAAATAGACACCTTTAATTTTCAAAATTTTTGATCTAAGCACCTTAATATGTTTTCAGCGGTGTAGAATTTACAATGTAATTATTCTTTTCCATTCCGGGTGCCATTATATTAAACATTTGCAAAGAGTAACCATGCCACGCACAAAAAATTCAGCAGAACTGTCAGATTTTCAAAGAGGTCGTATTGTTGGGCAATCTGAGGCTGGTCTTAGCCAGCGAAAAATTGCCGAAAATCTTCAAATTCCTCTTGCTACTGTTATTAGAATTATAGTGCAATTCAAAAGCCAAGGAAAGGAATCAACAGATTCTCGTCCTGGTCAACCTGGGCCCTCAGAAAGGAAGCTTCGCTGTTTGAAGAGAACTGTGGAAAACGAACCCCGTTCGAAGGCTTCTGACATTGTAAAACAGCTAGAAGTTAGTCCAAGAACGTGTGTTACATATCTGTATAAGCTTGGGTATTATGGACGAGCAGCTAGAAGAAAACCTTTCCTTCAACCAATTAATATCAAACGATTTTGAAAATTAAAGGTGTCTATTTACTTCCTGCATGTCTGTACATGTATATACAGGGTGTGCAGAAGTAGGTG
>NC_142949.1:7110946-7113446 GCF_046866305.1 Octopus bimaculoides
TATATATAATGAGGGTGATAAATTGAATATTAATTTAATTAACATCAATTTAAAACCAGTGGCCTAGCATATAGAAAAATCTGAAAATTCAGAAAAAATTGCTGTTTGCTGAATTTTTCTAGAGAACATTCTTTTCTTTGTGGTTAGGTCATAGGTGATCTATTTCTAACATAATGAATGTCCACTTAGTGGTCATCCCTTTTTATACGCATATATATATATATATATATATAGTAGACTGTAACAATATTTTAATTTATGTATATATTAATATTATCTCGGTTGAAAAACTTCGATAATGCAAATATGTTAATAGTTACCAGGGTAGCAAAAATCATACAAAAACTGGGATATTATACCCGGTTAATGGGTAGAAATTCCATGTTAAAGTGATGTATTTTGTATTCTTGTTGTTGTTGTTGTTGTCATCATCATACATGATAATATTTTTCAATGCTTGCATGGATCGGATGAAATGTTTTGAGGCAGATTTTCTACAACCAAATGTGTTTCCTGTTGCTAACCCCACTCCTGTTTGTAAGTGAGGCAATGTTTTCCCATAGCCAGACGTTTTTACACGGAAGACTGGAAGTGAACAACATCAATTGTTTGCTGGTGGTGTTCATTTGCCAGATAAAACAAAAAGACCACAATTAGTTTTATATTTCAATGTATGTCTTCTGATGAAATGATCTGTAAACTGCCTAATCAGTTATTTGTTATCGAAATCTACATAATGGTGTAACTGAAATATCAAAAGTAATTGAAATTGGAGCCTTTCGGTTATAATGCATTAATGTATAACAGAATACTCTACATTTTTATTGAGTCCTGTAATTTATCGCTTATATATATATTTAAATATAAATTTCCGTTGATTCACCATTATACACTGTGACTGAAAGGCCCCTATTTCTATTACTTTGGAGCCTTTCAGTTATAATGTATATATGTATATATCATCATCATCACCGTTATCATCATCTGCTTTTCATGCTGGCATGGGTTGGACAATTTGACATGGAGCTAGCAGGGAGCTGTCCATATATATATATATATACATACAGGATGTTTAGGCTAAATTTGGTGGTATTTTGTGTCTTCTTTTTTCAAGAAGAGCTTGATGTATTGGTGAACAGTCAATGGCCTTGGAAAGCATAAAGACTAAAGTTGTAATTGAGAAAAAGTTAGCTGACACAAAGGACTGGAAGCCATCTGAATATTGGGAAAGAGTTAACCAGCATAATGAGGATTCATGCTTGGTATCAAAATGCCAACATCACGTGCTCTGTGAACATTGTAAAGGCTGTAAGACATGACATGGGCAGCTGCAACAGAAACTATGAAGTAATGGCTTGCATGAAGGGACACAGCAAGCATTCTGACTGCGTCTACACACCGCATTTCATCCCCACATCTTTGAACAGGACCTTAGACTCAATTCAGACAGCTATGTGAATCTGCTGCTGGAGACTGTGGTCAAGTCCATTGCTGGAGAGGTTTGCGGCTGGAAGGCCATATCAGTGGCAGAAGGATTCAGCTCCTTGCCATTCCTCTGGAAAGAGTCAGAAATGGTTGTTGGAGAATTTCTATGATTTCACCAGCCCCAATTTGTGTCCTCCTAAATTCCCCCCAGTTGTAATCCCATGGATTACTATGTGTGGGACACATTTGAGAAAGACACCAATTGCTCTTCCTGCAACACCAAGGCTGAACCAGTGACTGAAATCAAGGAGGTGTTCAAAGATCTTCCTTGGGACACGGTGAGGAATGCATGCCCCATCTTCTGAAGCTATTTTGAAGGCATGGTCAAAGCTGAGGGCATCTATGGAGTAAACTGTTATCTCCTAGCCATAATCTAGGTTGATATTTTTAAAGTTTTTTTATAAAACCTTTATTTTTGGATGGGATGTTGTGTTTTCTTTTTATGCAAACTTTCAAAATTAGCTCATACACCCTGTAAATACATACATACATTGGTGTGTGTATGTGCATGTGTGTCTGTGTGTGTGTATCATCATCATCATCGTCATTTAATGTCTGTCTTCCATGCATACATGCATAGGACAGTTGACGGGAGCTAACCAGGTAGAAGATTACCCCAGGCTACTGTGTCTGTTTAGCAATGTTTTTATAGCTGGATGTTCTTCCTAACATCAACAATTCTGCAGATTATTGCAAATGTCATTGTTGAATGTCCTTCCTAACACCAACCACTCTTAAGATTATTGCAAATGCCATAGTCAACATTTTAGACATTACACTTAATGTAACTGCAAGCATCTACAGCTCTTAGAGAACACAAATCAAAATTACACATTATATTCACAAAACCTCAAATTATCCTTGTACCATTCTAAAAAATTTACTTAGAAATATTTGTAACAAAATTTCAAGAACACCTTCTAATGAAAAAAACGTTTAACTGGGCTGCTTTCTTTTACAGTGACACCTCGTGAAACTGTTTTCATTAATAGATTCAAAAACATTTCCCTGCACT
>NC_142949.1:7128446-7150946 GCF_046866305.1 Octopus bimaculoides
AGGAGTTCACCAAGGATCAGTTCTCAGTCCCCTCTTGTTTATCATAGTCTCCCAGACTATAACAGAGGAATGATAAGATTGGCTGCCCTTGGGAGCTCCCCTATATTGATGACCTTGTTCTCATAGATGAATCACTACCAGAACTAGAGAAGAAATTTCAGTTGTGGAAACAAGGTCTAGAATCAACGGGTCAATTTAGCAAAGGCCAAAGTCCGAGTAAGTAAGAATACAGACAAATCACTGATCCCTTCAGGGTGATGGCCCTGCTTGATATGTAGAAAAGGTGTTGGTAGAAGCTCCATATGGTAAAGACACAAGCACACAAACATATACTTACATACATACATACATAATAACATACATACATAAAGACATACATACATATATACATATATACATACATACATACATACATACATACATACATACATACAAACATAAAAACATACATACATATATCATGATATTTATAATTATGCTTTACGATCATGAGATTGTGAGTTCAAATCCCGGACCAGGCTGCATGTTGTGTTCTTGAGCAAGACACTTTATTTCACATTGCTCCAGTTCACTCAGCTGTAGAAATGAGTTGTGACATCACAGGTGCCAAGCTGTATCAGCCCCTTCGCCTTTCCCTTGGATAACATCGGTGGCATGGAGAGCGGGGAGGCTGGTATGCATGGGCGACTGCTGGTCTTCCATAAACAGCCTTGCCTGGACTTGTGCCTCGGAGGGTAACTTCTCTGGGTGCAGTCCCATGGTCAATTATCACCGAAGGGGGTCTCAGCACTCAGCACTTTACTCTTAATCTTCACATCTCCCTATCATCCAACCCATAATGAAAACTTACACTGTTATGTTCTGAAAATCTGTCACCTGATCAAATTTGAATACTTATTCATTGATTTGAATTATATTACGTAACATCATATTGCACATACAATCATGATTTTAATTCAGTTTTCATCACAACCGTCTAACAAACGAGAGTATGAAACTTTGAGTAACAGCTTTGTGGTAATTTTGCAGCTTTAACCCTTTAGCATTCAGATCACTTCGTCAAATGTAATCCTTATTTATTCACATAGCTTTGAATTAATCATGGATTATCGTGTACCTTTGAAATCTTAAAGATGATGTGATTGTTTATTTTTAGAATGACATTGTTTATTTTTAGAATGACATAAATCTGGTAGAAATATTCTGGCCGGATGTGGCTAGTTTAACCCTTTAACATTCAGATTCCTCTGTTAAATGTTCTCCTTATTTATTCACCTTGTTTTGAATTAATTATGCTTTATCTCAACTTTGAGATATCAATTTTGTGCTTGTTTATTTTGAAAATAGCATTGTAGGTTAGGTGTGAAAGGCCAGATCTGTATGATCTGAAGATAAAACAGGCAGAATATTTTGGTAGGGCCAGTTCAAATGCTTTTGGTATTTGAGTACTATTTTTTTCTTTGTTTTGAATCAATGTGCTTACTTATGTGTGTATGTACACATACACACACACATACATATATATATATATATATATATGTGTGCGTGTGTGTGTGTGAGAGAGATAAAACTTACTTGGAAATGGATGCGTGGCGTTCAATCATATAATAATATAAATAATATATATATATATATATATATATATATATATATATATATATATATATATATATATGCATATATACACATATTCATGTGCATGCTTACATATATGGGTACAGGTCGTCAAAAAAACGTGAACAAAATGAGAAACAAGAACATAAAAAAACAAAAGCATGGAAAACGAATATATATAGTTGAAAATTTACAGAAAAACAAAAGATGAAGACAGGTGTACAAACAACAAACACAGGTGTATTAGTTTGATGCCCGGGAAGGTGAGAAAATCTTTTATGTTTCGAGCCTACGCTCTTCAACAGAAAGTAACATGAGGAAATAAACGGAGAGAGAATAAAAAATCTTGTAGATTTACATGCATATATGGGTACAGGAGGTCACCAGCAGTGCAAATAACATGAAATATGTAAACGAATGAGGGAAAAACGAGTGAAATACGTGAACAAGAGGAAAAATGGAAAATAGGACAAGTAAACACAGAGAAAAGACCCTTCGTCAGTTGTCGGCTGTCTATCTACTCCTCATTTCGAGCATATATATATATATATATATATAAGTATCTTGAGAGAAAAGCTGAACATTAGAAGCATCAGTTGTGGTGTGCAAGAGAGACGATTGCGCTGGTATGGACATGTGGTGAGAATGGATGAGGATAGCTGCGTGAAAAAGTGCCACACCCTAACAGTTGAGGGAACCCGTGGAAGAGGTAGGCCCAGGAAGACCTGGGCTGAGGTGGTGAGGCAAGACCTTCATACATTGGGCCTCACCGAGGCGATGACTACTGACCGAGACCTTTGGAAATGTGCTGTGCGTGAGAAGACCCGGCAAGCCAAGTAAGATCGTTGCCAGTGCCCCTGGACTGGTTCCTGTGCGGGTGGCACATGAGATGCACCATTTTGAGCGTGGCCATTGCCAGTACCGCCTGACTGGCTCCCGTAGGATTTTCGAGCGAGATCGTTGCCAGTGCCCCTGGACTGGCTTGTGCGGGTGGCACATAAAAGACACCATTTCGAGCGTGGCCGTTTTCGTGCGGGTGACACGTAAAAGCACCCACTACACTCTCTGAGTGGTTGGCGTTAGGAAGGGCATCCAGCTGTAGAAACTCTGCCAAATTAGACTGGAGCCTGGTGTTGCCATCCGGTTTCACCAGTCCTCAGTCAAATCGTCCAACCCATGCTAGCATGGAAAGCGGACGTTAAACGATGATGATATATATATATATAAATATATATATATATATAAGTCAGTAAATAGTGGGGTTGTGTTAACCGCACGTGGAGAAATACTAGGAATATGAAAAATAATAATAAGGCAGAATGCTAAACTGGAAGCATATTTGCCATGCAATGAAAGCCGGTTAGAAATCTTTATTGAAATATGCTTCCAGTTTAGCATTCTGCCTTATTATTATTTTTCATTTTCCTATATATATATATATATATATATATATATATATATATATATATATACGTGGAGGCGCAATGGCCCAGTGTTTAGGGCAGTGGACTCGCGGTCATAGGATCGCGGTTTCGATTCCCAGACTGGGCGTTGTGAGTGTTTATTGAGCGGGAACACCTAAAGCTCCATGAGGCTCCGGCAGGGGATGGTGGCGAACCCTGCTGTACTCTTCCACCACAACTTTCTCTTACTTCCTGTTTCTGTTGTGCCTGTAATTCAAAGGGTCAGCCTTGTCACACTGTGTCACGCTGAATATCCCCGAGAACTACGTTAAGGGTACATGTGTCTGTGGAGTGCTCAGCCACTTGCACGTTAATTTCACGAGCAGACTGTTCCGTTGATCGGATCAACTGGAACCCTCGACGTCGTAAGCGACGGAGTGCCAACAACAACATATACACACACACATGTACATATAGATACACGCACACACACACATATCCAAGGTGCAGTGAATAAACTGTTGTCTAAATTACACAAAAATGAAAATAACTCTGACATCTCATTTTAACAGATATATTTACCAAAATTACATAAAAATATCTTGAAATGCTAAAGAGTAAATTTATTCAATAAAATCACCATTGGCTTCAACCATGGAATCTCCAACAACACATCATCCTTGAGCAAGGCACTTTATTTCACATTGCTTCAGTCCACACAGCTGGCAAAAATGAGTAGTACCTGTAATTCACTGGGCCAGCCTTGTCACATTCTGTCTTACACTGAATCTTCCTGAGAACTACAGTAAGGGTACACGTGTCTGTGGATTGCTCAGATTAATTTCATAAGCAGGCTGTTCTATTGATCAGAACAACTGGAACCCTCGTCGTCTCACCGGCTGAGTGCCAATTATATGCATACATGTGTATGTAAGAGTGTGCATGCATGTGTTTAATGTTGGAGCCATCATGTTATCTTGTGTGAGGTGATATTGTGCATGTGTGTAGCAGTTTGGAGAAGGGACAAGTGCAAGAGATTGATACAAAGGACTTGCTAAAAACAAAAAGGAAGTGTTTGAGGGTGGATGAAGCTCCACGGATGTTTCTAGTATTATAGAGTAGTGGAAGTATTAAGGGCTATTTAGGGATATAGGCAGGGGAGTATTAAGGTCAGTTAAGAAGAATAGTCATGAGGGTATTGGTGTAGAGATGTGATGATGTTGATGCTGTGCCGGAGACAGATATTCTTCTGTTGCTGCTGTATTGAGAACCAACTGCAACATATACATGTTGATGGTTTGTTACTACTACTACTACTATCACCACCACTACTACATCCACTACTGTAGTAAATACTATTACTACTACTACTACTACTACTATCACCACCACTACTACATCCACTACCATAGCAAATACTACTACTACTACTACTACTACTATTACTACTACTACAACTGCTGGTACTACTACTACTACTACTACTGCTACAACTACTGCCACTACTACTACTGCTACTGCTGGTACTACTACTACTACTACTACTACTGCTACTGCTACTACTACTACTTCTGCTACTAATACTACTATTACTACTACTACTACAACTACTGCTGCTACTACTACTACTACTACTACTACTACTACTACTGTGGTTGCTGCAGCCGCTACTGCTGCTGCTGCTGCTGCTCTAGATGCAGCTGTACTGTTCTGCTGCAGTGGAAAGGTAGATTACATTGACAAAGGGAACGTATAGAGAACTGCTGTGAGGAGGAGGAGGAGGAGGAGGAGGAGGTTTATATGAAGGGTAGCAGTTGGAGTATATTACATACAGGTGGTTGTAGCAGTAGTGGTGGTGGTGGTGGTGGTGGTGGTGGGGGTGGTGATGCTGGAGGTCGTAGTAGTAGCTACTTCAGATGAGAGTGTCGGGAAGAGGAGACAATAAGTGGGAGTGTACAGTGTGATGTGTTAACGTTGAGTGATTTCAATATGGTTTCCTAGCAGCGTCATCATTGCAATCGAGCTGCGTCATCACCGTCACCACTACCACCACCACCACCACCACTACAGCTATCACCACCGCTGTGACCACCACCTTCTCCGTCACTGCAATCGTGATTATCATCATGTACACCATCATAGTCATCATCATCATCATCATCATCGTTGTCATCGACACCAGCATCATCATCGTCATCATCGGTGGCAGTGGCATTACCACTGCCTCTGCCACTCTCATCACCACTACCACCACCGCCACCACCACCACCACCACCATTACCACCATCATCATCATCATCATCATCACCATCACCACAACCATCATCATCATCATCATCATCATCACAACCATCATCATCATCATCATCACCATCATCATCATTATCATCATCGCCATCACCACAACCATCATCATCATCATCATCACCATCACCACAACCATCATCATCATCATCATCATCACCATCACCACAACCATCATCATCATCATCATCACCATCACCACAACCATCATCATCATCATCATCATCGCCATCACCACAACCATCACCAACACTACCCACATCATCATCACTACCACCACCATCTCCATTATCATCATCATCACCATCGTCATCATTGTAACCACCACCACTAGCAACAATCACAACAACAACACCACCGCCCCCCCCCCCCATCATCACCCCCACCCCCCACCTTCATTACCATTATCTTAATTACTCCAGTTCAGGTTTCCTTTACCGGAATTTCCGTTTACGTTTCCATGGTAACAGCAACCTGAAGCATCTTGGCAGACACAGTTTAGGGGACATTTAATAAACAATTGCCTTCTGTCCCTTTTTATATATTGGAGCGGTGTCGGGGTGAGGGGGCAGGGACAGGATTGGATCCTGCAAGGTTAGCTATTGAATCAGCAACCAGTTACCTACAGACTCATCACCCCAGGGGCAGAAATTAGGTGGAGGAGCTCAGCGGGAGGTTGGTATAAAGGTTCGTTGCATCTGGAATTGAAGGAGAATGAAAGATTAGTAGTGGTGGTCGTGGTCGTTGTCGTCGTCATGGTGGTTGTGGTGGTGGTGGTGGTGGTGGTCGTGGTTGTGGTAGTGATTGGGGTGATGGTGGTAGTGGTGGTAATGTTTTATTTGGGTGAAATATGAGTAGACTGCGTGTTAAATGTATGATGATGGTGGTGGTGGTGGTGGTGGTAGTACTCTTCTAATGAGGGTAGAATGAGGGTTAAATATCATGTTAAGATTCCATATTAAGTGTCTTTCCTGCTCCTAGTCCAAATCTCAATAGCATCAATTTTTTTCTTCCCTTTTATCTTTCCAGAATGTGGGAAAGCATTGATAAAATATAGGCACAAGCATGGCTGTGTGGTAAGAAGCTTGCTTCCCAACCACATGGTTCCAGGTTCAACCCCACTGCATGGCACCTTGGGCAAGTGTCTTCTACTTTAGCCTCGGGCAGACCAAATCCTTGTGAGTGGATTTGGCAGACAGAAACTGAAAGAAGCTCATCGTATTATATATATATATATATATATATATATATATATATATAGGTTATGAGCGAAAGTGGTGTCAATTAGACCCAGAGGTTTCAGGTAATGCTGAGTAAGTGCTGTGGATAGACCATAGCTCCACAGCTCCATCTTTACACATTATGGATTCAAACTTAGTGTGCGAGCATTATGTGTGTGTGTGTGTACGTGTGTGCGTGCGTGCATGTGTGTGTGTTTAGATCTGCATTGCGTAGAGAACCAAAATTCTTAAGGACTTTAAGATGCCTGGCACATTAAACAGCTGTAAAGAAGTGTTTTCTAAATGTATCCACTTCAAGCACCACCTACTAGAAAATTGGATCTCCCCCATTTGCTCGTTAGGCCTCTCCGAGTCTATAAAGGTTTTTTTGTTTCCCTCTGATTAAGAGGAAATAACCCACACTCATTAATGCTTTTTCATATTCCTCGAGTTCTGAGCGTTTCCTCACATCTGCGATGTAGATATTTTAAAATTTGTATTCATATAGAGTTTGACCAGCTGTCCACCAGGCTTCTTTCAGTTTCCGAGTAAAATAGGAATCAAAGGGATCTACAGGAGCCAAAAAGTGGTTGAGAACCATTATATTAAAATATGCTGCCATTGTTTCAATAATTTTGAAAATAGTGAAGAATTTAGTAAAATAACTGTCATTGTTATGCTAACATTTGGAACACAAATTAACACAGAATTTTGATGGATTGTTTTGGTTTAAATCCATTTAAAACAGGAAATTTATTTTATAGAAGCAAAGACAGTCTCAGGCAAGCGGGTATGAAAATAGTTCATCCATTTAGTTACCATATTTCTATTAAAATACACTGGTTTTGCTTCAGTTAATTTTGAAAATACTGTAATGTCTTGATGTATGAGTTAATTTGTTCCTGGAGATTCCTTGTAAAGCAAAAACTCATAAAGCAGAGAAATGATTTCCCATAGTAGCAATGTTATAAATCATAATTCATTCCCAGAAAAATATTTTCCCAGTAAATTTTATAAGACTTGCAAATAAATGGCAATAAAGCAACAGTAAAGTGTAAAGAATATTTTAGGTAAAGGCGGTGAGCTGGCAGAACTGTTAGCATGCTGGGCAAAATGCTTAGTGGTATTTCGTCTGCCATTATGTTCTGAGTTCAAATTCCACCGAGGTCAACTTTGCCTTTGATCCTTTCAGGGTCGATAAATTAAGTACCAGTTACGCACTGGAGTCAATGTAATCGACAACCTCCTTGTTTGTCCCCTCTATGTTTAGCCCCTTGTGGGCAATAAAGAAATAAGAAACGTTAGCATGCCAGGCTAAATGCTTAGCGATATTTCGTCTGTCTTTACATTCTGAGTTCAAATTCTGCCGAGGTCGACTTTGCCTTTCATCCTTTCAGGGGTCGATAAATTAAGTACCAGTTGCATACTGGGATCAATCTAAACAACTGACCCACCTCCCCAAAACTTTTAGGCCTTGTGCCTAGAGTAGAAAAGGCCACCTGACTCTATAGGGAGTCAGGTGGCCAGATGTTAGGGGTGATGTGGTTGCAGGAATTGTCTGACAGCCATGATTGCGTTCTCCTGCATGTGTGGCATGGTGCAAAGTCCTGTTGCCAGACATAGGGTCTTCCAGCAGCCACCCTTTTGACCTGGAGTAGCACTACCTCCTCCAGGCACTTGATGTCGGGCTCAGTGTTGGGTCTGAGGCTGTGTGGGAAGATGGATGGAGGCATAATGTCGCTAGTGATCACTCCAAACACTGTGATGCTGACTGGATGTTTTATTTTTATCATTCTCGGTACATATCCCCAGATTGACACCCAAACACTCTGAAATGTTTGTATTGGAGCTTCCTGTGTGAATGCCAAGCAGTACAGCATGTCGTTTCCAAATTTCTGGCAGAGCAAATAGTGTTATGGTACTGTTTTTCTCACATATGGTGTCTAACTGACCCTACAATACTGTGTAGTTGACAAAATCAAAAACAAGCAATGCACATGCATGAAATTAAAAATACAAAATGGCAACAATTTACCCATTGCACCCTATATATAATATAAAATTTTATAAGTATACTTATAAAACCATGTTAAGGGCAAAAATAGAAATGTACTTATAAAATTATATATTCTATTAATTGGTTATTACATGCTGACTATCTGATAAAATCAAATATAGATTTTATCCTTAATTTTAATTAATATATATATATATATATATATATATATATATATATATATAATTTTATGGCTGGAATTTGGTAAATGAACATTTGCACTATCCACTGTTGTCAGTCCTTCTTCCCCAGACTGTTGACCCCTCTGAAGTCTTCTTCTTGCTCACATTTTTCTTGTTGGCATTGACCTGCAACTCTTTAAACATTGCATCAATAGCATCAACAACACCAGTCTGTGTGGCCAGCAAAGGTCACAGATGCAAAAAAATAAAAATAAAGACATCCCCCCTGCCTCTTCCCCCTGAAAACAGACAGTATGTTGCTGAAATTGTTAAGTGTTAATTTTTCTCTTGAGAAATATAAAATCTAATAGCTTTTTCAGTTGAAATGCAATTCCAGGAATAATTTCCCAGTTGATTCAAGATATATTAACATTACTTCGTCAGTCTTGGAGTGATTCAAGTTGATGAGTGATCAAATATGTCTGGACAATGACATTTCTATGGATCTACCAAATCATGATGTGTGTATGTGTATATGCATGTGTGTGTGTGTATGTGTGCGTGTGTGTGTTTGTGAGTGTGTATGTGTGCGTGTGCATGTGTGTGTATATGTGTGTATGAGTGTATGTGTGTGTGTGTGTGTGTACAGGGCGATGGTATGTATGCAAATCTGCAGGACTATAGTGCAGAACTATATGGCAGACACTGGTGCATTCAACACCCTCAGTTAGCCACAAAATCTGTTCCCACTTTCCCCAACTGTACAATGTGTATCCCCTTCCTCCAACCCCAAAACGTGTGCCCTTTTCTCTCAGCCCATGTAACATTTGCCTTCCTTCCTCGCCATACAATATCTGTTCCTTCTCTGAAAATTTTCTGCCACACCTGTCATCACCCTCATTACATCAGCCAAGAAATGCAGGTAAATATTTATAAATGACTTACACCTAAGCAATCCATAGTTCAATAATTTTGTACATCACTGAGTGTGGAGGCGCAATGGCCCAGTGGTTAGGGCAGCGGACTGGCAGTCATAGGATCGTGGTTTCGATTCCCAGACCAGACATTATGAGTGTTTATTGAGCGAAAACACCTAAAAGCTCCACGAGGCTCCGGCAGGGGATGGTGGTGAACCCTGCTGCACTATTTCAACACAACTTTCTCTCACTTTTTCTTCCTGTTTCTGTTGTACCTGTAATTCAAAGGGTCAGCCATGTCACACTGTGTCACGCTGAATATCCCCGAGAACTACGTTAAGGGTACAAGTGTCTGTGGAGTGCTCAGCCACTTGCATGTCAATTTCACGAGCAGGCTGTTCCGTTGATCGGATCAACTGGAACCGATGGAGTGCCACAATGACATCACTGAGTAAATCTGTTACCTGGCAAAATTTGTAATGTTTCATACCAAATCATGTGACTGGTCAAAACACTTTATGACCCTTTTTCTTACCTCAATTCTGGTCTCTACTATCCTCAGTGCCATGAGTAACCTCACCTGTAATTTTTATGACTAGAGATGCAGACATGGCTGTGGGTAAAAAGCTTGCTACACAGCCACATGGTTCTGGGTTCAGTCCCACTGTATGGCACGTTGGGAAAAGTGTGTGTCTTCTACTATAACCTTGGGTTGACCAAAGCCTTGTGAGTGGATTTAGTAAATGGAAACTGAAAGAAGCCCATCATATATATATTAATAAGTAACAAGCAGATGGATTTGGTATTTGGTATTGATGCCAAATCCATCTTCTTGTTAATTAATATAATTACCCCAATTGACATTCTGGATTTCCTGAAGTAGATCCATCAGAAATATACCACGACTTTGGATCACAACAGGTAACCCAAACTGTGCCAGTGCTCTACTCAACAGTTAAACACACTAATCAACTTATATCTATTAGTCCGAAATATTATCATTATTATTATTATTATTATTGTTATCTATCTATCTATCTATCTATCTACCTATCTGTCTGTCTGTCTTCTGTCTGTCTGTCTGTCTATCTATCTATCTATCTATATGTGTGTGTGTGTGTGTGTGTGTGTGCATGCGTGCGTGCGTGTGTGTGTGTGTTTATCCCCCTACCACTACTTGAAAACTGGTGTTGGTGTCTTTACATCCCCGTAACTTAGCAGTTTGGCAAAAGAGACCAATGGAAGAAATACCAGACTTTAAAAAAAAAAAGTACTACAGTTGATTCAGTCTCCTAAAAATTCTTCAAGGCCGTACTCCAGTATGGCCACAGTCTAACGACTGAAACAAGTAAAAGATATATATATGTATGTATGTATAACTGGAACTGAGTATTAAATGTTCCCAGTGTATCTTGGATGCCAGACTATTAGTGACAATTAATTCTTTATTCTGGCTCTCTTCGGATTTTAAATGATTTCGATTACACGAAAAGATATTCCTACAGAAAGAAACTCACCAGAAATTCTCTACTAAATAGTGTCAAGATATGAATTATGTATTTGTGTAGAACAACAAAACAATGAATTCTTTAGATTTCGGATAATTAAAGAGATTTCTTTTTTTTTTTTTTTTTCCTAATCATTTCTTTGCTTGTCTTCTGTTAGAATTCTAAAATAAATGGTTGCTTTGATGTTTAGTTCAAGAATCTGTGGATCTTCGAGCTGTAAATAAAGGCTGGGAGACTAATGCAGTCAGCTGCAATAAAAATCTATATTGCCAGGTGCGTATGCACTAAACGATGAAGACTGTGTGACTGGCATGGAAATACCAATGAAATAGACACAAGTTAACAGACAAAGAAAATTAATGTGTTCTTGAGCAAAATACATCATCTTAACATTAAATCATCAGACAAAATGCCTTGTGGTATTTCTTCATGCTCTTTATATTGAGAATTCAAATCCTGTTTTGCTCCAGTATGGCCACAGTCTAACGACTGAAACAAGTAAAAGATAAAAGATATATATGTATGTATGTATAACTGGAACTCAGTATTAAATGTTCCAAGTGTATCTTGGATGCCAGACTATTACTCTTTTACTCTTTTACTTGTTTCAGTCATTTGACTGCGGCCATGCTGGGGCACCGCCTTTAGTCGAGCAAATCGACCCCAGGACCTACTCTTTGTAAGCCTAGTACTTATTCTATCGGTCTATTTTGCCGAACCGCTAAGTTACGGGGACGTAAACACACCACCATCGGTTGTCAAGTGATGTTGGGGGGGGGGGACAAACACAGACATACAAACACACACATACATATATATATATATATATACATATATACGACAGGCTTCTTTCAGTTTCCGTCTACCAAATCCACTCACAAGGCTTTGGTCGGCCCGAGGCTATAGTAGAAGACACTTGCCCGAGGAGCCACGCAGTGGGACTGAACCCGGAACCATGTGGTTGGTAAGCAAGCTACTTACCACACAGCCAATTCCTTATTCTAGCTCTCTTTGCATTTTAAATGATTTCAATTACATGAAAAGATATTCATACAAAAAAAAAATTCAACAGGGTCAATAAAGTAAAGTTCCAGCCATGTATAGGGACCGATAGCATCAACTAATCTCTCCTCTTGAAATTACAGGCCTTCTGATTCTAAACCAGAGACCATTATGGCAGAATTGTTAGCACGTTGAACAAAATGCTCAGCAGTATTTCTTCCAGTTCTTCACATTCTGGGTCCAAATACTGCATCAATTGTCTTCTCAGGGTCGATAAATTAAGTACCAGTTGAATGCTGTGGGTCAATGTAACTGATTTGCCCCTCCCATCGAAATTTCTTGTCTTGTGCCAAAACTTGAAGCCATTTTTATTCCGCTGAAGTCAACTTTGCCTTTTATTCTTTGGGTGTCGATGAAACAGGTACCAGTTATACACAAGGCCTGAAATTTTTGGGGAGGGGCCTAGTGAATTGCATCAACCCCAGTACCTGACCGGTACTTATTTTATCAACCCCAAAAGGAGGAGAGGCAAAGACAACCTTAGCAGAATTTGAACTCAGAACATCAAGTCAGAAGAAATGCCACAAAGCATTTTCTCTGGTGCTCTAATGATTCTGCCAGGTCACCACCTTATGTGTGTGTGTGTGTATATATGTATATATATATGTGTGTGTGTGTGTGTGTATGTGTGTGTGTGTGTGTGCGTGCGTGTGTGTTTTTGCTGTTTTCCATGCTTGCATGGGTCGGTCAGCTAGATAGACAAACAAATAGATAGATAGATGGAAAGGTAGGTAGGTAGGTAGGTGTGTAGGTAGGTAGGTAGACAAACAGACAGGCAGGAAGGTAAGTAGATAGATAGGTAGATAGATAGATAGATAGATAGATATGCATATCTCAACTTATGTCATTTCAAGTTATATTTCTTTTCAATGTTCATAATTTTTCTTCTCGAAATTAATGGAAAAAAAAAAACGAACTTAAACTCAGTCGATATCTCCATCTTTGCATCAATCTCAGCAAACATACTTAAAAGCATAAAAATTTTTTAAAAACACCTAAAAACCAATACTGAACTAAAAAAAAATCAAATAAAATACATTTGGAAACACTTGCAAAACATTTATTAAAACAGATCTCACAAAAAAAAAATCTTTTGAATGTTTTTGCCTGTTACATCATTTTTCCAGTTAAGGCATATGTCTTGGAACCAATTAACACTGTAAGCTGAGATATGCCTGTATCTATGTCTATGCATGAGTGTGTGTATATACATATACATATATATATGTGTGTGTATGTATGAATTTTTTCTGTTGCTGTCATAGTTTTTGGAATTTTAAAATTAAGGGGAAATTTTCAAATTTAGTATAGTGATGTAATTTTTCATGCTGAATCTGATTTTGTTATTCACTTGTTCCAGAAAAATTTTAGAAAAATGTTATAAAGGTTTAAAGCTTGATATTTTTTACCCAATCAGAAAACAGGACTTGGAAGCTGGCATTTTGTGTATGACAGCTATCTTTGACGACATTACAATGACAAACTTGCCTTAAGGAGTCTTAATGAAATGTGAAATGTTGGAACAAGCATGTAAACAATACAAAAAGGAAAAATCACCAATGAATTTCATTTAATTTTTTTGCGAAAAATTACAAAAATACAGACTGTTTGGTAAATTACAAAAAGATAAACTGTAGTTCAGTTCATGTAAGCAATTACTCTTTTACTTGTTTCAGTCATTTGACTGCAGCCATGCTGGAGCACTACCTTTAGTCGAGCAAATCGACCCCAGGACTTATTCTTTGTAAGCCTAGTACTTATTCTATCAGTCTCTTTTGCCGAACTGTTAAGTTACGGGGGATGTAAACACACCAGCATCGGTTGTCAAGCGATGTTGGGGGGACAAACATAGACACACAAACACATACATATATATGTGTACATATATATGACGGGCTTCTTTCAGTTTCCGTCTACCAAATTCACTCACAAGGCTTTAGTCGGCCTGAGGCTATAGTAGAAGACACTTGCCCAAGGTGCCACACAGTGGGACTGAACCCAGAACCATGTGGTTGGTAAGCAAGCTACTTACCACACAGCCACTCCTGCATCTTTTGAACAATGCTTTGATTCACTGTTCTATGTTGAACTCATGGCCATAAAACCATCAATTTCAGAAATGAGAGAGTAGACCTTCCACAAGTCATTGAAAATTGTGGATCCTGGAAGAACTGTCTGGCATATGCATCCCTTTGGAGTGTCATAATTCCTACATGACACTGGATAAAGAAAAACATGTCTGGTCTTGTGAGACGCTCCTCCGAAAAACCCACTGCTCAGGTAGCAAGCACCCTTCAGTTTTATTTACCTCTTGAGAAGACTCTTTTGTCTATCTCAGTGCTCTGCAACTGGTGTACCACGGCACACTGGTGTGCCATGGCTCACTGGTGTGCCATGGCTCACTGGTGTGCCACGAGACGATGCTAGATGTGCCACAGTGTAACCAGAATATAATTTTTTTCCTTATACTTTTAGTTATATTTTTAGTTCAGGTGTGCCACCGAATTTCGAAAAGAATATAGGTGTACCGCAAATGAAAAAGGTTGAGCCATGAGATGAGGTTAGGTGTGTTACAGTGTAACCTGAGTATACTTTTTTCCCTATACTTTTCCCTTCATTTTTAGCTATATTTCCAGTTCAGGTGTGCCACCAAATTTTGAAAAAATGTAAGTGTACAACAAATGGAAAAGGGTTGCAGAGCACTAGTCTATCTCAACAATCTCCATAAGAGTACCTATCTGATCTAGGTTGTGGAGCAGTTTCTCCGTACATATTTCACGAACGTAGCTGTCATAATCAACAGTTGTACAGTGGCTCATCCCCAGTTCTTCAACACTAAACCAAACTGATGTCAATTCCTTGACCCATGAGTAAAGGAAAAGAAGCAGTACAGTCTTGTGATGAAGGGTGACACCGTCTAACCATGTATCTTTTCTGACAGACATACACTCATTGCATCCTTTTTGGGAGCACCGCCAGTAAATTTTCCCATGAAGAATCTTCTTGTTCATATAGTGTCTTTTGTAAATAATTTTCTTTTAAGGATAAGAAACCACACCCTCCTCAGTTTTCAATTTCTCTATCACATTCAGAAGGTCAAAAGAGTTGGCTGTGGTCACACTTCTATTTAGGTTGAAAAGGTCCGGGAAAACACAGTTCAAAATTATGAAAAGGACGTAGTGACAGGACAGCAACTAGAAATAACCATCTATTTCTCAAAATAAAATAAAAAAACAGGTGAAAATGACAAAAACGATGTACAAATGTTTAGAAAATAGACAAGTAAAGATAATACACATAGTTGGAGTTATAGGCGTCAATATGTCAGCAGATTTTGATTGGTTTAAAATTAGCAACAATTTTCAAACTTTAAAAATTATTAACTTTTTATTTCTTAATTTATTGCAAAAATGAATTCTATTTTCTTAATTAGCATACAAAAAAAAAAAAAAAACTACATCAGTACACCAAATTTGAAAACAATTGGAACAAAATTAAAAGAATTGAAGATCCCCATAACATTTCGTTTTTTTTTTTTTTACAAAAACTAGTTAAGAACAAAATGTCAGGGCAATTTGAATTTTTATTAATTTATTATTATAAAGCTTTAAATCGTTAAATTGCTTCAGTTTCAAAGCTGTGGCCATGCTGGGGCACCATATTCTTTTTGAAGACGTAAAAATCCGAGAATTCGTTTTTGAGGACGGAAAAAGCCGAAGATTCGTTTTCGAAGGCTTCATAACCTGACGTCACATTTATGGCTGAGGGAACAGCAACAATTTCGCCTTTATTCAACATATTTAAATATGTAACTGTTTATTGCAATTTGTTTTCTTTAACTTTATTTCCTGTGATATTTCTTTCTTTTTTCGTGGATTCGTTTTTACTTCTGCTCGTGGAATTTACGTTTTATTTGTCCATTTATCTCAGTGATGTTCCACTAACATGCAGAGAGCACTGGGAAAACTTTCCTGAGAAGACTAATGTCTCGGTCTTTGCAACACTAATTCTCATCTTCACCTTGCAACGAATCCATTTAGTGCCGGAGATAACCTTGTAATGAATCAATAGACACAATGTCGTCTGCAAATATCAAGTTGAGTCACTACTTCTCTTCATTGAGAAGTTACAGCTCCGGTTACTAGAGACATGTGATTAGAATAGAGCAGGAAAGAATCATAATATGGATTCTTCAAGCCGAGACAACCGGTAAAAGATCTAGGGATAGACCAAAAACGAGATGGATAATATCCCAAAGTCTCAGTTGGTCGCACTTGGTAATCCAAACGGAAAGTCTGATGATGGTTGCTTCTAATCAGACCCTATGCAAGAGGTTCCTGAGGACTCCACTCACTCCGACCTTCTCAAGAATAGCGAGCAGAGAAAAAAATGGCTGGATGGATTTTTGTGAGTTAACTCTTTGTCGAAAGCGTGTTTATAAGTTTGTCCTAAACGTCCATGCTTGTTTTTTCAGATTTTTAGTTAGCTTTTGTTGCATACATTTTGAGCAATATAAAGCTTTCCTTTGAGTCCTTACTCTAGTGGTTGAAAAAACGTTTGAATGTGAATCATGCATGGACACCAGAGAAATATATCCATCTTTAATCTCATGTTTTAAAATGGTTATCACTACCTCCTGTATAAGGGCACAATTGTAAAAACAAATAAGAAACATTGAAATTCTTGGAAAAAATACAGTCAATTTTCACCATCCCCTCCGTTTTACTTTGAAGGTGAAATTTTGTCTAAAGAATGGTTTCCGATGGTTTATGTTGGTCACATTTGTTCCAAAAACACCAAAAACTGTTTTCTTTTTTTACTTTCTGAAATTTTTTGCTGAGACGCCACTTGAGAAAATATGAATAAAATAAAAGACCATTTCTGAACATTGTGTCTTCGATGTAAAATGGTGAGAAAGACTCTTCAAACGCTGGACTTCACTGAGTAGATGACAAGGGACCAGGACTTTTGGTGATTTGTTGTACTTAAGACACATCAAGCTAAGTAAGAATTGCAGCCATCCATACATACAGGCATGTCCTTTGCAGGTGCCACATAAAATGCACTCATGCCAGTGCTTCATAAATGTGCCAGTGGCATGTGAAAAGTACCCAACACACTCTGTAAAGTGGTTGGCATTAAAAAGGACATCCAGCCATAGAAACCATGCCAAAACAGACAATTGGAGTCTGGCCAGCTCCTGTCAAACCATCCAACTCGTTACCAGCATGAAAAATGAACATTAAACAATGATGATGAATTACAGGGAAATACAGTTGAAGGTGGAGCATTAAACTGTACTTATGCCAGGATTAAATATCCCATCTAGAGTTCAGCTTTTAAATTGGTAAGTAAGGTTGGCAATGCAGAAAGCCCAAGCATGGCTTAAGGAGTAGCAAAAACTGCCTTAGGATTTCTGTTTTGAAAAAGAAAAAAAATGGACAAATCAAAAATAGCTAGAAACATCAGAAATGGCAGCAGATGTTTACAAAAACAGCAATAGAAGCTATTATAGACACAGGGCAAGGTTGTCATTGTTAAAGGCCAATAAGCCACTACTCCAACTTCGACCTCAAAAAAAATTATGGAATTTATACACACACAACCCCCTCACCATCAACACAAAGTGGTAGCCAAGATAAAGCACCCTATATCTTAAAGAGGTTTCCCCTTCCAGCACAAATTTGGCCAAGGATTTTGCCAATGTGTTGTGATAATGAGAGGGAATTGAACCTGAGAATGAGTAGAATGCAGGAGGGGTCTTAAGGGAAAATAGTGCCCAAGTTAAGCTGACCAAAGTGAAAAACTAGGAATGCTGAACCTTTTGCTGCCTTCCACAGAAAGGGCCACTAACTTGCAGTTTTTTGTTTTTTTTTACAGTTGTTTGCAAAAAGATGTGAAGCTGAAAGAACACCTAAAAGAAGGTCTTTCTGCAAACCTTCGATGGATGGATTAATGGTAGGGACAACAGACAGAGATAGACAAAATAATTCTTCCCAGAGGATGTGAGCTGAGGTTTGACACCTTATGAGTGATGTCTTTGGAAATCCAAAAGAAAAAGAAGCCAAACTCCAAGTAAGAACCTTTTCTTTTTCTTTTTATCTTCCTTTCAGTAGCAACAATATCCAAAGTAGGTGGGGTTTTATTATTATTATCGTGTATATATATATATATATATATAATTATTATTATTGTCATATATATGTACATGTTTGTGTGTCTGTATTTGTCCCCCCCAAATTGCTTGACAACCGATGCTGGTGTGTTTACGTCCCTGTCACTTAGCGGTTCGGCAAGAGAGAACCAATAGAATAAGTACTAAGCTTCCAAAGAATAAGTCCTGGGGGTCGGTTAGCTCGACTAAAGGCGGTGCTCCAGCATGGCCACAGTCAAATGACTGAAACAAATAAAAGAAAAGAAAGAAAAGAATCATTAAGGCAGTGAGCTGGCAGAGTCATTAGCACACGGGGCAAAACACTAAGAGACATTCCATCCATCTTTATGTTCTGAGTTCAAATTCTGCCGAAGCCAACTTTCCCTTTCATCCTTTTGAGGTCAACAAAATAAGTACCAGTTGAATGCTGGGATCGGTATAATCGACTTATCCTCCCCCACCCCGGACTTGCTGGCCATGTGCCAAAATGTGAAACCATTATCATCATCATCATTATTATTAAGGTGGGTGAGCTGGCAGAATTGTTAGCACGCTGGACGAAATGCTTAGCGGTATTTTGTCTGCAGCTACGTTCTGAGTTCAGATTCCACCGAGGTTGACTTTACCTTTCATCCTTTTGGGGTCGATAAATTAAGTACCAGTGAAACACAGGGGTTGATGTAGTTGACGAGCCCCCTCCCCCAAAATGGCTGCTCTTGCAGCAAAATTTGAAACTATTATTATTGTTATTATTATTTAAAGGTGGTGGGCTGGCAGAATTGTTAGCACACCGGGCAAAACGCTTAGTGGCATTTCACCCATCACTACGTTCTGAGTTCAAATTCTGCCAAGGTCAACTTTGCCTTTCATCCTTTCAGAGTCGATAAAATAAGTCTCCATTGAAACACTAGGGTTGATGTTATCGACTCATCCTCTCCCCCATAATTGCTGCCCTTGTGGCAAAATTTGAAACTATTATCGATATTATTATTAATATTATTACTACTAGCACTCGGGGACCAGCTGAGTACATTGTGAAGATTATCCTGTCACCTTCAACTGGGAAGGGTAAGCAATATTTATCAGTTTGGTAGTTTGGGCAAAAAAGGTTGTGGATGAGATTGAAAGGGCTGAAGACAGACACCTTCCTCTGACCAAGCCCTCCTCAACTTTTTGGAGTGTCACTTGAAAAGGAAAGTGAGAATGGTGAGGGAAATACTGCCATTCCTGAACAGAATGGCAAGCGTAGTCCAAATGAATGAATAGGCCTATCTTGAGTATGAATTGGATGATGTCTAGGACAGAGCACTTGTTTTTGTGGGGTACTCATAAGTAGTCCTTGGAAGTCTCCCCACACCCCCACCTACTTTTGGAGAATTTCTCTGTTTGAATTTTTTTTTTTTAAATTTTTTTTTTTTTCGTGTGTTTCCATAATATCATACCCTACTGTCTAACTCTTATGATTAACCCATTTGTTAGCATATTTCTTACTAAAATGCACTGCTTTTATTTCTATTTAATTTTGAAAATAATGAACAATTTACTAATTTTGTCATTATTAAGCTGGTGTTTGGATCATGAATTAACACGAAATTTTAATGAAAGTTTTTAGACCACTTTAAAACAGTAAGTTTGCATCATAGAACCAGGGAAGTTGGGGGGGGGGGGGCTGTCTCAAGCAGTTTCGATATCAAGAGTTAATAGAAAAGTCATTATTGTTATCACCATTTTATTTGCTCCGGTTAATTCTGTGAGAATAGACAGCAACTTCTAATAAAAGGTCCTCACAGGGTTTCTTTCGACAATACTTAACATCCGAGTACCAATCTCAAAATCCTTGCTGTACCCAATGAAGCAGTTTTTTGAACATGTTCTTCCCTCCTGTCAATTCCAATTTCTCCGACATATTTCTCAAACTTAGTTGTTTGTGCTCCCAGTGTCCCTTACAACTACTGGGATGACAGTTACTCTCTTCACTGTCCACATTCTTGCAACTCTGTCTTGTATTATTATTATTATTATTATTATTCATCCTTCTCCTCCTCATCATCATCGTTTAACATCTGCCTTCCATGCTAGCATGGGTTGGACGGTTTGAACACCAGGCCACATCAGATGTTGTGTTTTGGAGACTTGCACCGTCAAGTCAAGGACCAAGACCACTCTCAGCTGCATTGATGTAATTGGCAGACACATGCAGCATGAAACTGAAGAACTGCCAAAGTTAATGGAGAAGAGAGACTCTTGAGATGCATTTCGGTTGCAGCCATTTGAAGAAGATTGTGATAACATGAGTTGACCTCTGGTAGGGTGAATGGGGGTGCTACACAGATCACTAGTTTGTAATCTTTACAGTCAATTTTGATAGGACCCAAAGACAGGGACCAGTTTATAAGATGAAAGCTTGTAGGGGCCAGATTAATGAATGAGTGAAACAGGAATTGATAAAGGCCAGTTATAAACCCTAGATTGTGCATTGTCTTTAAAATTAAAATAGAATTGGTAAGGTACAGTAAGGAAAAGGCAGTAAAAAATATTAGACAGGGTGGGGTTAAGGGTTAATTTAGAAGTGGATGTTAGAGGGTATTCCTCAGCATCTCTTGTACATCTGTAGTTTACAGTGAGTACAGCATAGAATTCTTACTCTTTTTCTGTATATTGATTTACTTTTAGACTCTGTGAATCTAGTTTTTTGCTTCCACACTTTCCACTAATTCTTTGACTGATTTAGTTATAAGAACCAGATCATCGGCACAAGAATTTTTACAGTTGGTCAATCTTGAATTTCTCTATTACGGTCTAGAGAGCCATGATAAATGCAACTAGTCTAGACTTCATTTGTCTTATAACCATTCTAAACGCAATTATTTACTTGTGTCTTCTGGATACTTCAGTTATGTCTTCTGTCTGTTTCTCTACCCTCAGTACACCCAAACCAGTATTGTTACTGACCCAGAAGAATATGTCTGTGTTCTTTGTTTGGGAGGAGTTTGGTCAAGGTTCCTCTCAAGCAAACATACTTGTACATGCACACCTCTACTCACCTCTGCTCTAACATTTCTGTAATCTCAGTCAATATATCTTTAATTGTGCCATTGTTAATAGCTGTGGACCTTAATTTCTAGGGTTGGATGGGTTGGTGTTTCCTGGACCTGAAAAGAAGCTGCAATCACTTGATGACAGCTGAAGGATTTGTCACACCTAGCCAGATGTTTCCACCTTACCACTCCACTACCATGTACAACACTAGCATGTTAAGTGCTAGCTCTAAAGATATCATTTGGTTTTATCAGTGTAGTCGTGGTTGTGCGGTAAGAAGCTTACTTCCCAACCACATGGTTCTGGGTTCAGTCCCACTGCATGGCACCTTGGGCAAGTGTCTTCTGCTATAGCCTCGGGCCGACCAAAGCCTTGTGAGTGGATTTGGTAGATGGAAACTGAAAGAAGCCCGTCATTTGTGTGTCTGTGTCTGTCCCCTCCAACATCGCTTGGCAACCGATGCTGGTGTGTTTACATCCCTGTAACTTAGCGGTCTGACAAAAGAGGCTGATAGAATAAGTACTAGGCTTACAAAGAATAAGTCCTGGGGTCGATTTGCTCAACTGAAGGCAGTGCTCCAGCATGGCCACAGTCAAATGACTGAAACAAGTGAAAGAGTAACCAAAGGGATATGTAGGCATAAAAAAATGGTTGAGAACCCCTGGTAGACGGAAACTGAAAGAAGCCCGTTGAATATATGTATGTGTGGACCTTGTGGAAACTAGTGGTGAGGGTGGTTGCCATGGTAGCAGGCACTAGATTCCTTATCTGTTGTCATATTTCTCTCTCACACTGTCACAGCAATGAAGGATAAATGTAGGACGGCTTCTGTTCACAGTACCATGTTGTCACGGTAACTAGGGATGTCATTGAACTTGTCTTATCCTCTCAGCTTTCTAATATACGCTCTCTCTATCTCTCTCTCTTTGTTACCATTCTACCTTTCTCACCCATCCCAAAACATGTATAGACGGGATTACGTTGGATCTGTCTTTAGCTGCCAATCACCACTTATTCCCCCCTTCAGGCCATCACTTTGTTTCTACCTCCACCCTCATGTTACCTCCACCCACCCACCCTGGTACTTCTTTGTTCATTTTC
>NC_142949.1:7160946-7180946 GCF_046866305.1 Octopus bimaculoides
CTTGAGTAAGCTGAGGGTCTGCTATTATTATTTTCTGAAACAAAGATTTTACAGAGTTAACAAAAAAATGCAGCAATGACCCCCCCAAAAAGCTATGTCCTCAGATACCTTACTCACCCTGTATTTACCAAAATTACATAAAAATATCTTGAAATGCTAAAGAGTAAATTTATTCAGTAAAATCGCCTTTGGCTTCAACCACAGCCTCCAGACGACTTCGGAATCACCTACAACTCTTTTGGATGGTCTCCTTGTTTAAGTTGGTGAATGCTGCCATAATCCTTGCCTTCAGATCATCTTTGGTGTTACAAGGAGTTTTGCTGGTCTCTTGCTCAACTGTGTGCCCAATAACCAAGGGGGTTGCTGTCTGAGGAGTTAGATGGCCAGATGTTAGGGGCGATGTGGTCTCAGAAATTGTCTGACAGCCATGACTGGGTTCTCCTGCTTGTGTGGCATGGTGCAGGGTCCTGCTGCCAGACATAGGGTCTTTCAGTAGCCACCCTCTTCACCCAGGGCAGCACTACCTCCTCCAGGCACTTGATGTAGGACTTTATGTTGAGACTGAGGCCACATGAGAAGATGAATGGAGGCATAACATCGCCATCACTAGTGATCACTTCAAACACCATGATGTTGACTGGATGTTTGATTTTTATCACTCTCGGTACATGTTTTTGGGACTCAGATTGACACCCATCACTCTAAAATGTTCCTATTAGACCTTCTGGCACAAATACTAAGCAGTACAGCATGTCGTTTCCAAATTTCTGGCAGAATGAATTGTGTCATGGTGCTGTTTTTCTCACAGACAGTGCCCAACTGACCCTACTATACTGTGTAGTTGACAGATTCAAAAACAAGCAATGCACATGCGTAAAGTTCAAAATATAAAATAGCAACAATTTACGCGTTACACTATAAATATTGATAGATAATCATTTTAATGTCCACTTTTCCATACTCACATGAGTCAGACAGGATTCATTGATGCAGGTTTTCTGTGACCAGATGCCCCTCCTATTGCCAATCCCCCACTTGTTTTCAAGCAAGGTAATATTCCCTCATGTCTGCACGTGTTTCACAGAAGATCTGAATTGAAGGATACCACCACTTTGACAGTGACTCTAGCTTTTTATGTATTGCATGATATCGAGACAAATGAATGTGCACTTATGTGTCTGCACACACACACATGCACATGCGCCTATAAACATCGTTGTTTCAATGTCTGCTCATATGGATCAGAGAGAATTTGTTGAGGCAAATTTCCTATAGCTGGATGCCTTCCCTGTCAACAGCACTTACTTGTTTGCAAGTGAGGTATATTCAGCCGAAGCTAGTCAGGAATCCTGAAGGGGCACGTAATGTTGATTCTTTAAATGTCTCTTTTTAAATATCTAATTTGTGTATATTCATCCGATGGAAACATTTTTTTAGTATGATGTGATAACTCTATTCCTCAATAAAAAAAAAAAAAATTGTTTGCAACAGCTGTATTGAATGAATGAATTTTCATCTTATATATATATATATATATATATATATATATATATATATATATGCATGTATGTATATTCACACACATATATGCATCCGAATGGGTGCTGAAAAGCTCTTTGGGTAAAAGAAAATGCAGGAGGATCAGTTAATAATGATTTTATTCAACATATTCCTCTCTCAAATTCACACATTTAATGCAGTGGTCCTTCAGTTTTTCTGAGCCCTGCAAAAGAACTCAGAAGTTTGGTTCTCTGACCAGGCCTTTTTTGATACCCTTAAAGCCAGGAACTGTGTGTGTGTGATGTGTGAGGGAAACACACACTGACAAAGTTGAGAGTAGGACTTCTATAAGGAAGGCTTGCAAGTAATCTGCTACAAAACCACTCTTTGGAGGATTTATTGATTACTTCAGACTGAAATAGTTAGATTAGAGAATGGTTTCCTGGATAAAGATTAATTCTTTTGTGTGCCCATTCTAAAAATATCTGAGCATTTCCACCAAGTCTTTGTAAGTCCATGCTAATCCTTTTCCAAACCACAAGGACCTATTGACAGTCGGTGATTGTCTATGGCTTCTGTCCTTGGCTAGAATACAGATCTATCAGAGATAACTTTTCCTCAGAGAATAATTAAACACAGCATGGAGCAAGTTAATGAGTTATTTGTAAATTTACACAGTGTTATTGATTATCATAATGATGTTCTCAGCAGTGAATGACACCAGCCTGTGGTACCTTTTTACAGTTAAGTAGACTGAGCACATAACTGAAAATTACATGCCTAAATGATACAACACCAGTAACAGCATACGAATCTGTTATCTGACAAGTCTATTATTCTATCAACTCTGTAGTTTCAGGTTCAATCCCACTGCATGGCAACTTGAGGACAGTGTCTTCTATCACACACTGTCAGCTTTTCTGAACCCTGTAAAAGAACTCGGAAGGTTGGGCCTCTAACTAGGCCTTTTGTGATACCATTAAAGCCAGGAACTTTTCAGCACCCCTTCATGTGTGTGTGTGTGTGTGTGTGTGTGTGTAATGTGTGTATTATGAGGGAAAGACACACAGTCCAGTCCAGGAATCAAGCTTACAACCTCGTGATTGTGAGTCTGATGCTCTAACCACTGAGCCATGTGCCTTCACTGTGTCTGATGTTGTTGTTGTTGTTGGCACTCTGTCGCTTACGACGTCAAGGGTTCCATCAACGGAACAGCCTGCTCGTGAAATTAATGTGCAAGTGGCTGAGCACTCCACAGACATGTGTACCCTTAAACGTAGTTCTCGGGGATATTCAGCGTGACACAGTGTGACAAGGCTGACCCTTTGAATTACAGGGACAACAGAAACAGGAAGTAAGAGTGAGAGAAAGTTGTGGTGGAAGAGTACAGCAGGGTTCGCCACCATCCCCTGCCGGAGCCTCGTAGAGCTTTAGGTGTTTTCGCTCAATAAACACTCACAACACCCGGTCTGGGAATCGAAACCGCGATCCTACGACCGCCAGTCCGCTGCCCTAACCACTGGGCCATTGCGCCTCCAGCGTCTGATATATATACACTACTTTAATCAACTATTATTGCATGATAGATTCTCCACCAACCTTTGTTGTTCGATAGTGTTTATTTTGTCTTGTTTCACTTAAAGAATCTCCAGGCAGTCTCTCTCTCATTCTGTCTCTGTCTCTCTCTGTCTCTCTGTCTCTCTCTCTCTCTCCCCTCTCCTATACATGGTCATTCAATATCAGTGAGAGCTTTGTTCTCTTAGTAATCATGTCTTGTGTAAATATTTACTGAACCTTGTTGGATCGGAACCATTGCCAAGTTGGTCAAGTTGAACACTTTTTAATCCGATTCCCGGTCGTATGCAAACGCATTGTTTCCAGCATATTTTAAAGATCAGGGAATATAGATTTATAACTGTTTGTGTGTATGTGTTTTGCATTGAAGACACGATGGTATTCGAGTTTCATCTTCATTATCATTTAATGTCCACTTTCCCATGCTTGCATGAGCCAGATTGAATTTGGTGAGGCAGCTTTTCGGTGGCTGGATGTCCTTCATGTTGCCAACCCTCAACTGTTTCCAAGCAAGGTCATATTTTGTTATGGTCAGATATTTTTCATTGAAAGACCCAAAATGAACAACATCACTCTTGTATGATGGTGATGTTCATTTACAGCCATCACATGACATCAAGACAAGAGTACACACACACATACTCTCATATATATATATATATATATATATATATATATATATATATATATCATTATCATCATCGTTTAACGTCCGCTTTCCATGCCAGCATGGGTTGGACGATTTGACTGAGGACTAGTGAAACCAGAAGGCTACACCAGGCTCCATTCTGATTTGGCAGAGTTTCTACAGCTGGATGCCCTCTGAATGGTTGGCGTTATATATATATATGGTTGAAATTTATAGAAAAACAAAAGACGGAGACAGGTGTATGAACAACAAGCAAGTGTATTAGTTTGATGCTTGGGAAAGTGAGAAAGTCTTTTATGTTTGTTTCGAGCCTACACTCTTCAACAGAAAGGAATATAAAATATATATATATGTATACATACATGTAACCTTTCAGCTGAGATGACGGAAGACCAAGGTTTACCTGGCATCTGGCCATACTCAAGAAGACCCATACCCCACAGCAGAAGTGTTAAGACCGATCCTTCTGGTGATGTAAAGTATTTATGGTTGTGCCATATAAAAGTGCCTGTGCAGCATCACATAAAAGCACCCATGTGGTGCCACATAAAAGCACCCAGTGCCACTCTGTAAAGTGGTTGGTGTCAGGAAGGGCATCCAGCCATAGAAACCATGCCAAATCTGACTGGAGTCCAGTGCAGCATACCAGCTCTGGTCACACCATCCAACCCATGCCAGCATGGACAACAGACATTAGCTGGTGATGATCATATATATGACAAGCTTCTCTCAGTTTCTTTCTACCAAATCTATTCTTAAGGCTTCAGTCGCTTCGAGGGTTTAGTAGGAAACACCTGCCCAAGATAGCACATTGTGGGACTGAACCCAGAACCATGTGGTTGGGCAGCAAACTTCTTACCACACAGCCACGCCTGCAGCTACACACACATATATATCATATTGTCTTTCCTTGGGCCCAGACCCCTTATGGGGTCATGGCATGTCAGGTATGTTTAGACCTGGCAGAGTCCCTCACTCTTCAGATCTAATCACAACCATATTTCTTAAAGAAAGACAGTGAAAAATGACAGAAAAAGTGACCCTCCTACACCACCCCTTCCGCCATTCATGATTTGTACTTTATGTATCTGTCCCCAAAAGGGTGAAAAGTTAATTTGATCTCATTGCTATTTGAACCCAGAACAAGGTCATCAGCATAGAGGAGCTCCCAGGGGCAGCTATCTTAAATTCCTCTGTTATTGCCTGGAAGACTATGATGAACAAGAGGGAGCTGAGGACCAATCCTTGGTGAACCCCTACTTGTACCCTGAATTCTTCCCTGTACTCATTGGCAACCCTCACCTTGCTGGTAGCGTTTCTGTACATGGCTTGTACAGCTCTCACCAACCACTCGTCTATCCCTAGTTTCCGCATTGACCACCAGATAAGGGATCGGGGGACCCTGTCAAAGGCTTTCTCCAAGTCAACAAAAGCCAAGTACAGAGGTTTACCTTTGACTATATATTTCTCCTATGATATAAATAACTATGGTATATCTTCTTGTTACTATGGTATATTATTGGTACTTACTTCAGCTTCCTGAGAAATTAAATGATAAAGTAAACCTTGCTGGGATTTGAACTCCTAATGTAAATGGTTATAGCAAAAATTGCATAAATCATTAGTCCTGCCAATATACTGTTTTCGGCCGCTCTCACACCTCACTTCCTCCAATAACTCTTCTCTAAAATTCCACCATTCCATCATCGACAGTTTTATGTCATTTCTTCACTGACACCAGATAAATTTGGCAACAGCTGAGAATATGGAATTCAGCTGGAAAAGAAGAGAGCGAAGAATATGGATCTTTTTGTTCTGTGTTTCACTGCAGATAACTCCACAAACCACGTAATGTTTCACAGAACAATATAACTCCATTTCTCTCTGTTGCCAACCATTTCTTGGCTGCAATATTTTAATCTCATTCATGGATTGCAGACATTGCTATACAAAATGGAAGCAACAAGTTCTGTTAATGTCTTTTGTTTTGTTTTTATACTTTTTTTCTTTTATCTGTTCGGTTTTATTTGTACTTTTTGTTTCTCACTCCTCCATTTATCGTTTTCTCATTTCTCTGATATTTTGGCAAAGATGCAAATAAAATTATACATATTTTCACATTGATCCGTTCATATCGGTGTTTTCATATCCTGCTAGAATATTAACTAAAACAAAGATTAAAACAGAGAAGAGATTATCAATGTTTATTTTCTTAGTCTGCAGAACTTCTCTTTCACTTTCTCTTTAAATGCCAGTTTTGTTCCAATAACGAAAGATAGCAAAAACAAAGAAAAAGAAAAAAAAAACAACCAACCTTGGACATAAACCAGTTCCACACACTTCATTAGAAGTTGTCTTCCATTATGATTCCATTCACATCTAGAATACATTACAAGAATATTAAATCCACTGCAGTACTTTTGGTCTGGTTTGATCGAGAGCAGTGGTTCCCAGCCTGGGGTCCATGGATCCCTGGTGGTCCGTAAAGGTAGTACTGGGGTCCGTGAACTAAATTCAAAATTTCATATATGTAAGGATAAGCATATTAAAAGAGATCCGTGGGAAAACTCATTTAAATAAAAGGTTTGGGACCACTGATCTAGAGGATGGGACAGTGCCCATGGGGGTTGTAGCCTATGCAAGGTGACGGCTGTAGGAAAGATATGAATGGATGTCAGACTGTGTGTGTGACCTCATACCAATCAGATGTGCCGAATGTGAGAGCAGTCCTCCTTTGTGATCCTCACTGGAGTTTTGTAGAGTGTCAGTTGTTGTTGGAATCTGAAACCCCTTCTGACTCTGAAGAGAAGAATCCATTATTGGGATGGGATTCCAGATATGTTAAGGATGTGCTTTCATCAGGAGAGATCCTCAGTGATAATCCTTTCTATTATCAGAAATTTGGTGGGAGGGGTTAAGTCACATCGACTCTAGTCCTCAACTGGTACTTAATTTATTGACCCTGAAAGGATGAAAGGTTAAGTCAACCTCGGCAGAATTTGAACTTGGAACATAAAGACAGATGAAATGCCACTATGCTTTTTGCCCGGCATGCTAAGGATTCTGCCATCTCACCACCTTTAGTGATAAATACATCAGAAATTATGGAATTTCTCGCTGCCAAGATGTTGAAATAATTTTGGTCTTCGAGTGGATGATCCATGGTGGTAGAATATTTGGGAGGAATGAAGAGTAGAAGTCATTTGTGTAAATGTGGGAGTAGTTGAATGTGGCAGCAAGCAAGTCATTGATGATGTATAGAAGGAAGGAAATGGAGGGGCAAAAAGGGACCCTGATACATTCTGGAGTTGATAGAACAAGGGGCAGAAATAGTTCCATCAGTGCATGCAGTTATTGTGCTGTCTGACAGGAAACTCCATTTCCAAGAAATGAAAGACAAGTGGAACTCATAGATTAGCAGTTCTGATAGATTTGGTGCAACACCTGGTTTGAAAGCTTTGCTGATGTTAAAAGTAACGACCTTGCTTTCACCAAATTTCTCCTGAACAAAAAAGCCCATTGGTAATTGGCAGGGGAGGGTAGGCCACCAATGGATCTGGCTTTAAGGAAACCATATCGGTAGTCATTGAGGAGAGAGATAACTTTTTTTTTATGTGAAAATATGCATTTCTTTCATGACATATTTGTTAGATGTTTTAAGTTTTATCTCATCCAACACAATTCATTGTCAAATTTCCATAGAATTAAAGACTCAGTTACTCCAAATATAGCAGGGATATTTTCAAGAACCGCTTCTGTACTTGTCCAACCAGAAGTATTTTAACTTCTTGGCAGTGAGAAATTCCATAATTTCTGCTGTGCATAGGATGGTTTGAAATGAATATTTTCAGCCATACTTTAATTAAATGTCAAATATCTTCCGAATTAACCATTTTCTTTCACTCCAATTCACACAAACAATAGTTCCATGAACACAGTCCCTATACCGAAAGCCTCCATCTTCGCTTCCACACTACACACACTTGGCAAATCTCATCCAACTCTATCTCCTTCACCGTTCCACATTCATCATCTAAGAGATATTAGATGTGAGTGCAGTAAAGCAGTGGTTGGTAGGGTCCGAAGGGTTGGCATTGTTAGGCAGGGCTGGTTTGAAACCAATTAGACATATTTGTTCAAATTGTTACGCCCCCCCCCCCACTCAACTGGTAATAAAACATTAAAACTTTCATGCGAGCTTTCAATTTTTAGTGTATCATCATGGCTAATGGTAGAGCTTCAAGTCTTCCGTGCTTTTTTGACTGGGATTGGTGTACTACACGAAGCATAAAACATCAATCTTCAGCTTTTGTAGAGTGGAGGGTTCTCACTGACATTTCTCTAATCCCCCCTCCCCCGCACTTCTTAATGCTAGCACTGTTCTTAGGAGCACGATACACTTCAGTGTGTTTCCAAAGATCAGGATAGATCCCTGCAAAGAGGGAGAGGTTGATAGTTTTGATGAGTTTAGGGGTTAGCTATGGACTGCAGTGTTTGAGGATAATATGCATGATGGTATTATTATCATTATTACTAACTGTTCGATCAGGTTTTGAAGATTATATCAAGAGTCGTAGCACAATTGATTAGGAAGAGAATATAGATGCAATGCAGTTTGGTTTTGTGCCAGGAAGAAGTCCGATGGATGCTATCTTCCTAGTTAGGCCACTGCAGAATTATCTAACCAAGAATAAGTCCCTTTACTTGGCATTTGTTGATCTAGAGGAGCCTTTTGATAGGGCTCCTCCAATTTGTGAGATTGTGGTCACTGAAAGTACTGTGGATGCTATCTTCCTTGCAAGACAGCAACAGAAGTATCTAGCAAGGAATAAGCCCCCTCAGTTGGCATTTGTTGATCTAGAGAAGGCCTTTGAAAGGGTTCCCTGATGTGAGTTGGTGGTCACTGAGAAAGCTTGGAGTAGGCAAATAGCATGCGAGAGCTGTACAAACCAGGTTCAGAAGTGTTGTCAGAAAGATGGGAGTTAGTGAGGATAATAGCAGAGGAACCCAGCATGAAGGTGGGTATGCATCGGGGCTCACTCATCACCCTTCTCTTTATTATTATGTAATCTTCATAGGTGATAGATGCCCTGGAATAGCACCTACAAGCACACCAAACATTTAGCCTCTTAAATGTCTGGATGGCTCATTAAAAGTAGTTGATAGCTTTTGTGATGAAAGTATAATAGCTCAGGTAAGAAATGGTTAAAGTTCAGGAGGCTACCACCACTGTAGACAAAGATCTTTTCCATCAAAGGTGAAGAGTGGATTGTATGATGCTTGTGTTAAGATTGCAATGCTGCATGGCAGTGAGACATTGTCCTTGAATGCAGACAAGTTGAGAAGACTGGGAAGAAATAAGTGAGCATGCTCCATTGAATGTACAGTGTGTGTGTGAAAGAATTTGTACAAAAGTGCTGAGTGAAAAACTGGGCATAAGAGGAATAAGATGTTGGGTTTAAGAAGGAAAACTGTGATGGTATGTGAGACACAGAATATTGTTTATTGTCTATTTTTGTTCATCCAATCATGTGACACAATTCTATCATGTGACATTTTCCTACTCCCACATTGTTTATCTTTTTGCCAAAGCCCATTCTTCAATTGTGGAAGCGCAATGGCCCACTGGTTAGGGCAGCGGACTCGTAGTCGGAGGATCGCGGTTTTGATTCCCAGACCGGACGTGTTTATTGAGCGAAAAAACCTAAAGCTCCACACAGCTCTGGCAGGGGGTGGTGCCGACCCCTGTTGTACTCTTTCTCTCACTCTTTCTTCCTGTTTCTTGAGTAACGCTGCGATGGACTGGTGTCCCGTCCAGCTGGGGGGAACACATACGCCATAGAAACCGGGAAACCGGGCCCATGAGCCTGGCTAGGCTTTAAAAGGAGCATAAATAAATAAAATTCTTCAATCGTGTGGCACTTTATTGACTCCATCAGGTGATATTTTTTATGCATTCTCATTTTATGGTTTTATTCTTTTTCACCTCTTGGCGCTTGTTCCTCGTACAGTCTTATTCATTTACATGGTGCACAATTGGAATTACTTTTTACCATCTTACACTTCATTTTGGAAATATTGCAATATTTTTCATTCGTTAATAAAATCATTATCTGAGCACACAACATCATTATTCATTCCTATGGTATAACAGTCTGGTCACATGAGGACAACTTTATAAGGGAATGCCAATCACTTAATGTAGCTGGAACTTGCAGAAGGAGACCTAGGAAGACATGGGATGAAGTGGCTGACTTCAGGACCCTGAGCCTTCCAGAAGTGACAAAGGATTAGGATTTCTGGCAATATGAGGTTCTTGAAAAGACTCTCCCTCCTCAATGAAACCGAGTTCTGTAACTGCTGTGTTTCATGCTCTCCACCCCTGTTACAATGACTCATCCCTCTCTCCCAAGCATAATACCTGACTCTTTCCCCTCCCATCTGGCTCTTACCAGACTACCCAACCATGTCCTCTTTCTCTCTTGTTCCCCTCCCTGGCAGCTGTATTATCTTTACTACTTCTGCCCTTCAAACCCATCTCCACTCTCTCTCTCTTCTGCATCCATCTATCTTCACCAGTTCATGGTTGTTTGTTCATTCATCCTTCAATCCTACCCCTTTTTGGCACTCTGCCACCCCATTCCCTCATGCAATCTTGCAACCGACCCACACTCTCACTTATAATTATTTGCCTTGTGGAGCTACCTGGGTACCTCATTGCCATTTTCTTTTGCAGCTTCTACTGATCTCTCTCTCTCTTTCTCCTACAAGAACCTGTTTGACCCACCCCACTTCTCATAGTAATCCCCTTGTCCCCTTGCATGAAGCTGCCTCCACCCAACCTCCCCCAGGGTGCATAGTCTTGCAAAATGCACAGCGACCTCAATAGTACTGGTGTCACGGAAAAGAGCACCCAGTCCACACTTCTATAGCCTCAGGTCAACCAAAGCCTTGTCAATGGATTTGGTAGCTGGAAACTGAAAGAATCTCATTTTCTATATATATATACATATATAGATATGCAGGGCAGGGAATCGTCAATTAGTAATAAAATTAATAATTAATAATTTTGCCGGGTAGCTCAGTATGTATCAAAAATATCGCTATCAATCTAGAGTAATAATTTGTAGTTTTGAAATCAGTAGTTCTTTGACTGCTATTTCTGAATTCTCAGTATGTTGGAGAAGCAGGTTACTGTCAATCCCTATATATTTATGATTATATACATATATATATTAGTTTATGTATATATTAATATTATCTCAGTTTAAAAATTCCTTGACAATGTAAATATGTTAATAGTTACCATGGGTAGCAAAAATCACACAAAAAACCACTTTCTTCGCTTTATATTAGTATGTTATTAGTTTTTTCCTTAAGGAGAAAATTTTTTTTTATATATATTTGATGAACTCTCTTGATTCTCTCCCTTCCTCCACTTTTGAATTAGCATTTAGCTTATGACTTCTAGTGTACTTTACTGTGATCTATTTTGCCCTCCTCCCCCCATTTTAATCATTTAATTTAAACCTTTAGTATAGCGTTTACAGCCCCCTCCCTTTATAACTCTATGTAAACAAGCGTTCTTACTTCAAACGGTCACTTACTTGGCCATGTAATATTATAACTCGTAAGTTACCTCATCATTTCACATTTGTCTTGCTTCTATATGTTGGTTTCCTGACAATGAATATATGTGGAATTCCAGCAGCTCTTACTTCTTTGGAGTAGAGTACACATATATTTTGAAACATATGTAGGAATTAGAGGAACTTTTATTTATATGCGTTTTGCTCCATTTATTGTTATTATTCATATATATATATATATATATATATATATATATACACACACACACACACACACAAATACATGTGTGCATGTCTTTGTGACCCCACCTTAGCTTGACAACCTGTGCTGGTGTGTTTATGGAGTGGCTCTCATTTGCCATGAGGCAATTCTGCAAATTTGTGGAAATTGCACAAGAAATTTATGTTGTGTGGTATTTAATATATGTGAACCAAATTCGTTGACTGGCACCCATGCCAACCTTCCTTCATTGGACACTAAAGTCAGACCTGTTAGGGCAAGGGAGATCAAAACTGAACTAAATTTGATGACTGGCACTCATGCCAGTGGAGTGCTAAAAGCACCATCCGAGTGGGATCCATGCCAGAGCAGCAGTCTCACTTCCGTGCCGGTGGTATGTAAAAAGCACCATTTGAGTGCGATCGTTTCCAGCTTTGCCTTACTGGCACTCGTGCCGGTGGCCTGTGAACAAAACATTAGACTGACTCTTGTGCAGGTGGCACATAAAAAACACTATTTGAGCGTGGCCGTTGCCAGTACCACCGGACTGGCCCTCATGCCAGTGGCACGTAAAAAAGCACCCACTACACTCTCAGAGTGGTTGAGGTTAGGAAGGGCATCCAGCTGTAGAAACTCTGCCAGATCAGATTGGAGTCTGGTGCAGCCATCTGGCTCACTAGTCCCCAGTCAAACCATCCAACCCATGCCAGCATGGAAAGCGGACGTTAAACGATGATAATGATGATGAATTATGTAAAGCTATTTCACACCGAATCATTTTCTTTTGTCTCTCAATGCATTTTACTATTGACTCCAGACAACTCGTTCACAATCTTACACCTTTTACCAATTTAAAGTAATTAGCTTTGTTAATCACTCTCTTAGCTGAACATTAAAAATTCGTTTGACAAACTTGGTCTTCTCTGTCTCATAAAAGGCAGCTCTCAAACACTCACTGACATGTGACCTTCATCACATAACAACAGAAAGTTTCCTTGAGCTAATAAGCAATATTCCCTCTTCCACTTTTTGCAGCTAGTGCATCATCATCATCATTTAACATCCATTTCCCATGCTGGCATGGGTTAGGCAGTTAGACAGGAGTTGATAAGCCAGAGAGCCTGTACCAGGCTCCAGTTGTCTTGTTTTGGCTTAATTTCTACAGCTGGATGCCCTTCCTAACACCGATCACTTTACAGAGTGAAGTGGGTGTCTCCAGCACTGGCCATGACTAGCATTCCACTTAGTTTGTCGTGTCTTCTCAAGCACAGCAAATTACCAGAAATCTCAGCCACTTGTATTTACTTCTGTGAGACTCAACGACCAAAGATCATATTTCACAATCTTGTCCCACATCTTCCTGGGTCTACGTCTTCCACTGGTTCCCTCCACAATTAGAGATCAGCACTTCTTTATGCAGCTGTCCTCATCCATATGCATCACATGACCATACCAGCACAGTCTTCTTTCTTGCCTCTTATACCCAATTTTTCTCTTATGACAAAATGTGCACAGGTAAGGTTTTCAATTAAAGCAATTTGATTTCATATTGAAGTGCAGGTGTGTGACAAGAAGCTTGTTTCCCAACCACACAGTTTCAGGCGTGACCTGACTTTTCATCCAATGTCACTTTGTCCAACATCACTTCATCTCCATCTTTTTGTTAAATTTTTTTGGTCTGATTTTTTGTCCAATTTTAAATAAACTCTTTAGAAAACAAGGTGAACATCAAAATCAAATAATCATCGAGAATTTCATTGATAGGATTCAAGTAAAATACTATGGGAAAATGTATTTTAAAAAGTAATAAGATATAATTAATGATTTATTATGATCACTTACAATTGATGCAAATTATATGCCACACTCTTCAAAAAAATCAATTTTTCTTGTTGACCCATATTCAGTGACCAATCTTTTGAGGTGTTGAGTTATTCTTCGATATAGTGTGCATGAATTTGATGGATCCCCTTGAATTTGAGTCATTTTACCTTGAATGAACCCTTCCTCTTCTGTCAGAACTTTCCTAGCATTTAACGAATCTAAATGAGTTGGATGAAGGTGCTCACTAAATAAATTTCAGCTCCTTGATTTCCGTTACCATGTGGATTCCGCAGTGAACACACAGCCTTCCTTTCTCACATCTCCAGTATTCTTTTCCTAGTTTTGTTTTGCTTGAATGAAAGTCGTAGACGTAATAACTTTCATCAACTTTTCTTTTGGTTTGGTCAATACTATGAACTTTGTCATTTCGGGGATGGGTAAATTAAAAATGTGTACACTAAATTTTCAGCACTCTCTGTACACAGTACCATACTTAAGAGAGAGAAGGAAAATGAACGATAATAACATTCCTATAATGAGGATCGTTATAGTTCTGTGAATATATCATTAAAGATATTTCACCTTATTTTCTAAAGAGTTTATTTAAACTTGGCCAAAGAAAATCCACTGCAACAAACTCTGTCCAACCCATGCAAAAGTGGACACTGAAGATGGTGGTTGCTCATGGATGCACACAGCTACAGCAATAGGTTGCTGATAGGTTGCTGATAGGTTGCTGATAGGTTCAGGCATGGCTGTGTGGTATGAAGCTTACTTCCCAACCATGTAGTTCCAGGTTCAATCCCATAATGTGTCACTGGCTAAGTGTCCTCTACTATAGCCTTTGGGCTTGTGAGTAGATTTGGTAGATGGAAACTGAAAGCCCAACGTTTATACTAGGGGATGCTGAAAATTTCCTGGCTTCAAGGGTATTGCGAAAGGCTAAGTTGGAGGCCCAACCTTCAAAAACTGAAGGACCGCTGCAATAAGTGTATGAATCTGAGAGGGGAATATGTTGAATAAAATCATTATTAACTGATCCTCCTGTATTTTCTTTTACCCAAAGACAGGAACCTTTCAACACCCCCTCGTGTGTATGTGGTAGGAAGTTTGCTTCCCAACCACATGGTTCCAAGTTCAGTCCCACTTCATGGCACCTTGGGCAAGTGTCTTCTACTATAGCCTTGGGCTGACCAAAGCTTCATGAGTGGATTGGGTATACAAAACCGGGAAGACCACTGTGTGTGTGTGTGTCTGTCCTTCCCCACCATTGCTTGACAACTGATGCTGGTGTGTTTATGTCCCCATAACTTAGCGGTTCAGCAAAAGAGACCGATAGAATAGGTACTAAGCTTACAACGAATAAGTCCTGGGGGTCGATTTCTTCGACTAAAACCCTTTCAGGCAGTGCTCCAGCATGGCTGCAGTCAAATGACTGAAACAAGTAATGTGTTACATGTGTGTCTATTTGTCCCCCACCAGTGTTGGTATGTTTACATCCCTTTAACATTAGCAGCTCAACAAAAAAGACTGACAGAAAAAGGACCAGGCTTATCAATTTACAAGTACTGCGGTCATTTCATTCAAGTAAACATTCTTGAAGGCGATGCCCCAGCTTGACCATGGTCAGTGACTGAAACAAGTAAAAGGGTAAGGAAGGCTCTATTTGATGGCCATATTTAGCAACTTGGACAGCCAAGATGTAGATGCTTGATTCACTGGTTCGTTTATACTCTTTTTACTTGTTTCAGTCATTTGACTGCGGCCATGCTGGAGCACCGCCTTTAGTCGAGCAAATCGACCCCAGGACTTATTCTTTGGAAGCCTGGTACTTATTCTATCGGTCTCTTTTGCTGAACCGCTAAGTTATGGGGACCTAAACACACCAGCATCGGTTGTCAAGCGATGTTGTGGGGACAAACACTGACACACAAACACACATACATACATATATATATATATATACATATATATGACAAGCTTCTTTCAGTTTCTGTCTACCAAATCCACTCACAAGGCTTTGGCTATAGTAGAAGACACTTGCCCAAGGTGCCACACAGTGGGACTGAACCCTGAACCATGTGGGTGGTAAACAAGCTACTTACCACACAGCCACTCCTGCGCTTAGAATATAAATCTGAAAACAACAAAAAGTGCCCCAGCATGGCCAAGGCCCAATGACTGAAAGGAGTAGAATAAATTAAAAAAATTAACAATGCATTTTATATATTTTAATTGCTGATCTTTATACAGAAAACTTTTACAACTGAACAGATATACCAATAATTTGCTGTTATAGTTCATCTGTAGTTCACTTAACAGACATACCAATAAACAGTTCCTGATTTACAATGAAAGTTCGTTTCCCCACCCCCTTGAAATCTTCCTAGAATTCTTTTCCCCCATCCCACACCAAAGAGGTTAAATTGGAAATGACCAACAAATTCTTTGTTAAATGTTTTTTTTTCTTCTGGTGAATTTTGTAGAGATATTTCCTGTTTAAGTTGGTTACAAATAACTTTAAGGATTGTTGAGGCAGATGAAAATACTACCAAAACAGTTTCACAGAATGTTTTAAAATATTTTGTAAAAAAAAAAAAAAATTATCAAAAATGTCAAAATAATTATGAAAACAATCTTAAGTTTTCACATTAGTTTAAAAAAAAAAATGCTTGCGTCTCCCTTTTTCTATGTGAACATGAGTTGGACGGAACTTTAAAACAAAAGATCGACCTCATTTTTGACATGGAATGGAGAACACCGTTGTAAAAACTGGTATGAAGAAACACTAACTGCTGAGAGTGACAGACTAACATCTTTGTATTTCACTGTTCCATCTTGGTCATCTGCAGGCACTAGTAAACTAAATTTGATGACCTTTAAGGTTTGGACATGTTTCAAAGGTCATTAGAAAGAGAGAGTTGGCCAAACTACTGGAGATGGTCAGTGAAAGGAAAAAATCTGGTTCCAGAATGAGAAGCCGGATTCTAGTATTGTTAGTGGTTAGGTTAAAGAATAAATACAGTTGTAGTGGACACGGGTCAGAATGGACATGGACTGTTAAGAGTGGACATTTAGAAAAGATTATTTATGGATAAGAGAAAAGAAAATTTAGAAAATTTTTTGAAATATTTAATGATATTGAAATATTTAATAAAATGATATTTAGGGAGACAAATATTTTTGCTATTAATGGAGTTGATCTTTTAGTTAGAAATATCGGTAGAGTTAGCAGATTCTGTCTTTTTGAAATGCAGATAACCTGTGAATCACAATTTAAAACTTTCTTTTTCTGCAGTATCAAAAGGAAAAATAATAATAATAATAATAATAAAAAAAATGAATGAATTAAATTTGGCCAGGGAAAATATCACACGTTTTTACTCATGTAAAAGTATTTTAAAAGATTATTTCTTGGAATATAACTTATTGTGTTGATATTTATTGAAGGTAACTAAAGATTGGTCCAAATTATCACAAGAATTGGCGCCGTTTTGCGAAACAATTGAAACTCATTGAATTTTGTTTGTTTTGACAGGAATCTAGTAATACTGAAGGTAGGCTCAATGTATTCCTCAGAAATCCCTTCCTGCTAGTCTTGGCATGGTCTGGAGTTGAGCATGGAAATTCAAATCAATTTCTGTGTAAGCCGAAAGTTAATTGACAGTTTCTTAATACCGATTTTGTTTTTTGTCTTTTTTTTTTACATAGCAAAGCATAACATTGGCTTAGAACCAATAACACAAGAAGGTAACTAAATTCCCAGCAACATATGGAAAACAAGTTCTCGCTTTTACAATTTAAATAATTTTGAGTATTCAAAAGGCTTCTTTAAAACAGTTATATCAAAGCTGCTCAAATGTTTTAAAACCTCATTACTGTTAGATATATCTAACACACATATCTAACAAGGTTCATTTTTTTTTTTCAAATAAAAATGTTAAAACTTGAGCAAATTAAAATTATTTGGATTAATTACTGTACTTGTAATGAAGATAAAGATTTGTTAAAATTGAAGAACGAAACCTGAAGCTTAATATACATTAAAAATGGAATGTTTCTGTTTTTTAGAGCCCCCTCCCATCAATTGTTCCTCTGGATATAAAATTGTTTCCCAGAGCGCATAACCCATCATCTCAGCTGATCTAATATTTAGAATACAAGAAATAAATTACAAAAATATATAAATTAAAAAAAAAAAAAACCCACTTTTTTTGTTTTGTTTCATTTTTGTAATTCAGCCCCCAACTCAATTAAAAAATAGATTTGAAATTGAATTGTGTGATAACAAAATAATTTACAAGATTCAGTGTGTTATTATAGATAAACAGAAGAAAACTCATGTAAACATTTATGGTGGTATAAGGCTGAAGAAGTTGATAAATTAATAAAAAGGTAAAAAAGACCAAAAGGAGAACGGGTGTGTGGATATATAAATTAGTGGAGAGTTATGGATGTTTTTTGCACCATTTTCGAAGTTGGTTCATTCATTCTGATTCACTGATATTATAAAAGAGATTTGGAAGAAAATATCACATATGTACAACATGAAAAAAAAGTTTTTTCATGTGTGTGTGGTATGTTTATATATGTTTATACATATATAATGTTAATTCTATTAGAGAAAATATAAATAGTTGGAGATAAAAATTAAAAAAAAACAAATATCTGTGGTGGTTGTATCATAAAGTAGTTTCTTAAATATTTCTTCTCCTAAGTAATTTCTTTACTATTTCTAAACACTTTACAGATTTCTGCAAATAGATATCAATATTTTGGATTCTGATAAAATTTTTTGTAAAAGATGAAATGTGGAATCTTTAATTCTACACTGCCATAAATCTACCAAAATACAAGATGAATAATAATTACTATTATTGCTATTTCTCACAGTGGCACTAAGCTTAAAATTGTAAAGTAAGGGTCACAATTGATTGGATCAACTCCAACATTTCACAGGTATTTATCCTTGGAAGGATGAAAGGCAGAGTCGACCCTGGTGTGATTTGAACTAAAAATCTTCAAAGTAAAAAGTAATCACGGTAAGACCATTTATATTTTACTTCTTAAAACTACAGTGCCTTAATACTTAATTCCATCACCTCAGTATATGACTGGTATAGCCCAATATGCAGCATTTTGCTCATAGCTCTAAATATTCTTCTAACCCACCACCCTAAGGAATAATATTTCATGTGATTATCATTTTTTAAAATCTATGTCATTGTACTAATTATTGTATTGATTAATTAGTTGAATTAAATTGTTGCACTAACCACAACTAATGTTCTGAATTGGATAAATTTAATTGGTTAAAACATTGAAAATATGGAAATTGAGAGAGAATGTCTGTGAGAAATATCTGGAGTGTGAATTGCAGAAGTTCTGCTAAATTGGCACAGCACTGAATGACCTTAGGATCAAACAACTTTGTATGTATGTATGTGTGTGTGTGTGTGTATATATATACATATATGTGATAGAATGTGTGTAATATTTCATTGATACAAGACATCTCTCTAGTACATCCTATTTCATATATATACATATATACCTGTGTATATATAAAACAGTATTTACAGCAACCATTTCAGATATGAGCTGGGTGTATAAAATATCTTTACTAATTACATCTTCATGTCCAAATGAGTTGGTAAAACAAAAAAACCTTTCACATGTTACAGATTTTTTAGATGTTATCTGTGTGCCGTTGGGGTTCTGGGACGAAGGGGGGTCTTTGGGGTTGAAGACTTTGGTGTGGTTGGCAGGCGCCGTTGTGCACCCATCCTCTGTGCAACTGGTGTTGTACTTCGAGATGTGTTTGGTGTCGTACTGTTGGGTCTGGCTGGTGTTGTACTGTTGGGTCGGACCAGTGTAGTTCCTGGCGTCGACAGTTTCGAGCTACTGCTATTCATCGTTGGAGTCTTTGGCCGAGAATTTCCTGTTTGTAATCCAGGAGACTTTGGCGTCCGGGAAGACTTTGTGGTGGACAGATTATGGGACGAGATACTCAGCCGTTTGCTGCGACTCAGATTTCCATTGGAACCTGGGGATTATTTGATAGAAATCGAAGGGTGAGATTTAAAAAAAATACCAAATCAAGGATTGAACATTTGTTTTCTGTTTTTGATTCGTTAAATTAGATTAAAAACTTAATGATGGACATTTCTAGAAATTTATGAAGCAGTTACAAGCAAGAGTAATTATTTTACTTTAAAAATAGTGGGATTACATTAGCTAATTATAATTAGAGAAATTAAAATGACACTTTAACTGTTAAGCGTTTAAGAACAAATTATCTGCAAAGTAAGTCTTTCCTCATGAAATGCTTGAGTTATATCAATGTGTACCGGTGCCACGAGGGCATCCAGCCATGGAAACCACAACCAATGGTAAAACATTGGTGCATGACAGATTATGTCAACCCATTCCAACATGATGGCCAGATGTGGGATGAGGATGAGGATTGAAAAGGTAGAAGAAAAAGTGATATTTAGTTTCAATTTTAAAAGCATTTAAACAAATTTAATTAGCAAAGTATTTTAATATAATCTAGGCTTTTGTGAACACCTCAGTCATAACATCTGGAAATATTCCAAATATAAGACTTGAGCAAGATTTCTCATGATACGAGAGAGGAGGG
>NC_142949.1:7191630-7319130 GCF_046866305.1 Octopus bimaculoides
ACTTCTGCCAAAGTTTATTTTGCCTTTCATCCTTTTGGAGTCAATAAAATAAGTACCAGTCGAGTACTGGGGTCAATGTTATCGACTTACCCCCTCACCTGAAATTACTGGCCTTGTGTCAAAATTTGAAATTAATAATTTGAATTGGTGATAAATACTATGGCACAGAGGTATTGAAAACAATTATTATTGTATTGTGCAGACAGAAAATATACCTTGAAGAATTCCATCTAACCCATGCAGGCATGGAAAAGTGGACGTTATGCCGGTGATGACGAATGCTACCATATAGAACTGTTGAAAGTGATTATTGCACTTTAAAAATGTGGAAAATCTGCCTCACCAGATCCCATCTGAGCCATGCAAACATGAAAAAAGGAGGACGTTAAAGCAATGACATGATCGTGACTTAAAGACAAACACTGCCGAACAGAGGTGCTGAGAGTGATTATTGGACTGTACAGAATACAAAACAAAAAAGGAGAGAAGTTAAGGAAATATTTCATGGAAAGATAACCTAATTGGGAAAACATTAGCTTTAATGTTTCAAATGATTCAAAATGAGATTTTCACAGAAACTTGAATTGCTTTGGCAGAGGAGAGGGGGAAGAACTATTTTTAAATTGATTTTTTTTTATTGCATTATCTTTTATATATATTTTTTATATACAATTCCAGTTTCTTTACATTTTTTTTTTACTATTTGGTTTAATTTTCCGAAACTGATTTTAGTTTTTTTTCAAATCAGTTGAATTTATTGATTGGAAAGAAGCTTAATCAAAATTCTGTGGTATATTGAGTTTCAAAAGGTAACTCAAATCTGTCTGGATGGTCACTATGTTCAGCTTGTAACTAAACTCACATATAATGTATGAGTGTATATGTACACAAATATATGTGTGCATATATTTATATATATATAAATAAATATACACCTACACACATAAATATGTATATTCACAACAGCATGAATCAGAAGGATTTAAATATATTTGAATATTAAAATCTTTTAGCTGTGCTGGGAAAGTATAAGAATGTAAACAATCTTAAGATTTAGATGTGTGGAAAAAGTGAGGAGACTCTACACAGGCCACTTCACCATTTGTTGACTACTCCTCCCAGGAGACATACCTAGTTTCCTTCCCCTTGTTAAGGGCATAGAATATTCACCTATATAAAAAGCAGTAAGGAATTAAGCAACTACAGCAGTGAATAGCTGAATATTAATGTTTATACTTTAGACTGCTCGTCTTCAATTAAACTATACATAAATATATATATATATATATATATATATATATATATATATATATATATATATATATATACACACACACACACACACACACACAAGCACTCTGTCGTTTACGAACGACGATAAAGGTTCCAATTGATCTGATCAACAGAACAGCTTGCTAATGAAATTAACGTGCAAGTGGCTGAGCACTCCACAGACACGTATTCTTAATGGAGTTTTAAGGGAGATTCGGCATGACACAATGTGTGATAAGCCTGGCCCCTCAAAATAGAGGTACAACTCATTTTTGCCTGCTGAGTGGACTGGAGCAACTTGAAATGAAGGGACTTGCTCAAGGACACAATGTGCTGTCAGGAATCGAACTTGTGACCTTACAATCATGAATCGAATAACCAAACCACCTAGCCATGTGCCTTCACACATACATACACACACATATATAAAATGTGTGCATTTATATATGAATATACATGTGTGAGTGTATGTATACTCACACACACACAAATAGATAAATGTAGATATATGTATGTATAAATATGAGTATGTGTATATTTTTGTAATCTCAACTTGAATCAATTTCTCGTTTTCTATTACTATCTCAGTCTTTGTAATAAAATTCATGATTACTCAAATCTATTTACTGTGATTTTTTTTTTTCTCCCCCCTACATTAATTAATTCTGAAACCTAATTTCAATAATTGAATTGCAGATTCCTGAAGCATAAACATTATGAGAACACATGTACGATAACTGGTTAACAACGGATGTAGATGAATTAGCTACCAAGACAGACTAACTACCCCCACTCCCAACGGATGTAGAATTAGCCATCGCAATAGATTTAAGACAATTGCTACCACACAATAGTTAGATGACAACTAGCTACAACAGATATGGATTATGTAACCACAAAAGATGTAGCACATGTAGCTACATCAAAAGATACATGTTAACTACTACCATAACAGATGTAGTACAACTTGCAGGTACCACTAACAGATGTAAAACACACCTTGCTACTGCAGCAGATGTAGGACACCCAACAGTCAAAATCCTCAAATGCTACCCTAAAACCAATAAATACTTATGGAATTTAAAATCCAATCAAATATAAAATGGATAATTGTTGAATCTGCCTTGTAAAATTAACCCCAAATATTGTAGTTTTTTGAAATATTTCCCCACATATTTTGACTGTTTATTTTTTTTTTGTCAGATTTCCTGTGATTATTAGGAATTAGAAAATGATTATCACCCGAGGGCAGAGAACTAACAAAGGAGTTTTTGTGATAGCGTGTCCTGCTAAAAATAGCAACCAAATTTTCTTCAAATCCCACAGAATCATCTTGAAAAATAAAAAATAAAAAGACTGATTAACTAACATGGTCCCAAGTGAAAATAGAATGACCATGACTGGAATTCCTTTAGAAAGGAATTCCAGTTATTGCTGACCTGAAATTCTACAATCAAAGTAACCAAATGCTATCTTTCTTCTAAACTTTTGTTCTTTCTGCATTTCTAGCTATGAAGGATATTTAAGTAAATTTTGGTGCCAGTTTTCTCATAGTTTAACCCTATTGATACCAATCTGCTCGTGACTGCCCCTAGTTCTGATACAAACTAAAACCTTCCATCGAAATTCTATGTTAATTTGTTCCAAACACCAGCTTAATAACGACAAAGTTATTTTACTAAATTCTTCATTATTATCTAAAGTAATGCATTTCAAAGGAACCATGATAGCAGAAGGTTAAGGAGATCCTGGATCCACAGGAATATGTTTAGAATTCTTAGATTTATGATAAACATTTTCAATGAAAAATCTAAATGGAAAAAAGCAAGAAAGGAAAAATAAAATTGATAAATTGAAGTTTGAAATACACAGAAGAAATCTGTCGAGTGATTATTCGGATTTTAGGAATTGACAAAATGTGTCACCTTGGAATCACAACAAACACAAGAAAAATAATTATATGCATATATATATATATATATGTGTGTGCATTTGTGAACATACAGATATATAGATGCATATAATATGCACTTAGATTATATATGTGTGTGTGTGTGTGTGTGTATGTATGTATATATCATCATCATCATCAACATCGTTTAACGTCCGCTTTCCATGCTAGCATGGGTTGGACGATTTGACTGAGGACTGGTGCAACCGGATGGCAACACCAGGCTCCAATCTGATTTGGCACAGTTTCGACAGTATGTATACAAATGCATGCCCATATGCAAATGTATGCATATATGCACACACACATATATTTACATGCATGGATGTACATTCATACACAAATATAAAATTTCAATAACGAACTTGAACCCAGCTTCAGAAAGTAAAGAATTTTAAAATAATCAAAAGCCTTGTGCAAAATTTCCAATTTGCTAGAAGAATCTTGGAGAAGCTTAAAGCAAGCAAGAAATAAATAATATTTTTTTTTTATGTGGAACTTTGGGAAAGAATGTCTTGTTTGATAATTGAAGACAGAAAACAAGACATTGATTTTCTGTCTTTTCCACCAAAACAAGGAAAAAAGGCTAATATTTTTCTATTTTACAATAATTTTGTTTGGGTTTTGTCCTACATTTCAGAATGCTGCTGCTGCTAGGGTTTTGGAAATAAGCAAATCTTTAAAAAAGCAAAGAAGAATTCTGTATTAATAAGCAGAATCCGGATACCACTAATTACCAGAGAGAAAATGGAAAAGAAAAGAAAAAAAAAGGTAAACATTAGAGGAAGGAGGAGGAGGGGAAACTGTTTGGTGTCCGGGATAAGGTTTTTGAAAGGGGTTTTGCTGCAACAGAATATAGAAGGGAAGGTAAAGAGAAAGTTTTTTTAACAATTATAATAATGAGGAAAAAATTTTACTCTCTTCCCACAACCCCCACAAAAAAAAAATGTTAAAGAACCAATCAAATTTCAGGATCTTTTTACGCCTGAGAAAAAGGAAGGTACCACACTAAAGGACCCTTTCCCATTAACTGCATGTGATGCTTTGGTCATGTGATGCTGACAGCTCCATTAAGAAGTGCCGATCTCTCAAAGTGGATGGAACTCATAGAAGTGGGAGATCCCGAAGACATGGGACAAAGGATTGACATACCAGGCTCCTTGCTGTACTCAAGAAGACCCCCACCTCCACAGCAGAAAGTGTTAAGACCACATCTCCTGATGAAGAGGATTGACCTTCAAGAGCTCTGTGCCAGTGCCACATAAAGAGCGCCCAGGCCACACTGTAAAATGGTTGGCATTAGGAAGGGTGTCCAGCTGTAGAAACCAAGTCAAATCAGACTGGAACCTGGTGCAGCTCTCCAACTCTGGCCAAACTGTCCAACCCATGCCAGCATGGAAAATGGACATTAAAGGATAACCCTGATACAGCAAGGCTCTGGGTGTAGGTATAAGATATAAGGGTGTAGGTATAAGATATAAGGGTGTGGTTTGAGAAATAGTTGACTGCTGTTTCTAGCAGTTTGACCACATGCAGGCTCCTTCAGTTGGTCACACAAGAGAGAGTTCTTTATATTCTTTGGCAGTCATTTTAGTCAACTAACAAATTGAAATAATACAGGTACAAACATAGCTACAGCCATGTAGTGTTATATGGAGATATAACCATGTGGATTTTTAATTACAGAAATAAACATAGGTGCAGACATGGCTGTGTAGTTAAGAAGCTTGCTTCCCAACCACATGGTTCCAGGTTCAGTCCCACTGCATGGCACCTTGGGCAAAGCGTCTTCTACTATAGCCTCGGTCCGACCAAAGCCTTGTGAGTGGATTTGGTAGATGGAAACTGAAAGAAGCCAGTCGCGTGTGTTTACGTCCCCGTAACCTAGTGGTTCGACAAAAAAGATCGATAGTACAAGTGACTGGTTTAAAAGATAAAAGAAATACTGGAGTTGATACATTTGAGTAGTAATGCCCCAGCATGGCCGCAGTCTAATGACTGATACAAGTAAAGGTGCCATGGACCCCGGTTAAGAATCACTACTCTAGAGCATGAGATGAGTGAGGTCCAGCTGCTATTTCTAGTCAATCTAGTGACCATATGGTGGCTCCATTTATGTGAAGGAGAAAAAAGATACTTTAATATGATTGGTTCGTTAAATTTATTCCTCAAAATATATAATTGTTAAATGAGTAATGGATGCAATCTACAGAGCAGAAATGAAATGGCAGGGAATACAGAATGCAAGGCTGTTGCCCTCAGTGATTTTTTAAACTACCTGCATCGGATCCTCTCTTTTTATACATTGTCGGATCAGGAGTTTTAGACCGGAAAGCTGCTCTGGTCTGCGACACTCCGTCGGCCAGCACAAATTGCTCTCGGAGTTCTGTGTTCGTTCGGTTTTTCGCTGCAGGGGCAAACATTTTATTCCAATCAATATCCTTATAATCTTTATTTTACTTCGGTGAAACCACCCATGAGAAAAATATAGGCGGCATTTATGTATTTTGAGAAAATTTGTTAATGTTATATTATTTAGATTAAGCATAATAATTATTAATGAGACAAACGAAACAAAAAGAAAATGTTAACAAAAAAAAAAAAAGCATCCAAAAATATCTTTTTTTTTTTTTGTATTTTTCTTGAAGAATTTTTGGATGTTTTCCATTAGCGATCAATTATTAACAAAATATGTTTCGTAATCAACAAATGTTAAAAAGAAAATAAATTTTTAAAAAAACCTTAACATTAACATTTCAAATCATAAGCTGCTCATTGGTTTATTATCGTTATTATTATTATTATTATTATTATATATAACAAAAACAAAAAAAAAAAAATCATTAGATTATTATTTCAGAATATCAATGTATCACGAAACAACAACTCGTACAAAATATGATATTTCATGTTGTATAAGATATATTCTATATTTTACATCATATAAAATATATTTTATATATTATATTTTATATCATATTAAACATACATACAGCCTTATGCCAACTCATAAAACCTGAATGTCAGTTGCTGAAATTGAAACCATCAAACAATAAAAATCAAGGAAAACACAAACAGAGCAATTTCAAATGCAAAAAAAAAATTATAAAAAGAAACACACACAAGAATCCAGATTCTATAGCCAACACTAATATAATGTGTGTATAGATGTCCAGGTTGTGTACAATGGGTTGGCAAAGTTCACAAATTTTCAACTCGACACATTTGCTATGCTCACCCCATCAATACTTTTAACATTTGGTGCTAAATTTGAATGTCAGCTGAAGGCCATTCATGGCTACAAAAACCATACCACAACATTCAACTAAACTATTTACATACATACACTACTGGATAATCTATATACACAACATAGATATATACACATAACAGTACATAACATGAACATATTATGCAACTATACAACATATATGTATATATGCAACTAAGTACAACATAAGCATACATAACTATAAAAGACCCCACCCAATTCAGTTGTGAATGACCATGGGATTGAACCTAGAAAGTTCCCCTTCAAGGCATAAGTCCAAGCAAGGTAGTTTATGGTAGACGAGGTGTCGCCCATGCATACCAGCTTCCCTTCTCCATACCACCGATGTTATTCAAGGGAAAGGCAAAGGGGCCGATACGGATTGATACCAGTGACGTCACAACTCATTTCTACAGCTGAGTGAACTGGAGCAACGTGAAATAAAGTGTCTTGCTCAAGAACACAACACGCAGCCCGGTCCAGGATTCAAACTCACTACCTCGAGATTGTAAACCCGATGCTCTAACCATTAAGCCATGTGCTTTCACATATACATAACTGCACAGCATGCATATATATTTATATATATATATATATATATATATATATATATATATATATAAAACATTGTTTTTATGTATATGGTATACAGACAAACATTTGGACATTGAATTAAAGGATCAGACAATAGGTTTTAGAGGATTACCATATTAATTTTTATATGGAAACAGTCTACAGAGACTTCTAAACCACTTTTCAAGTTTTCCCTTGTAAAAATTCATATATTTCTAAATAATTACACAATGCATACATTTACAAGACACACAATTGTAACCCTCCATGTGGATCTTTTTAGAATGTTCGGAGATACTTTTACAAAAAAAGGAACAGCCTCAATGGCATTTTGTTCCATGTTATTGACGCAATCCTCCACTACTGCCATCCCAACTTAAACCCTGACCATTAACCCTCTTCAATCTTATATCCAATCTCTACACTCTAAATATCTCTCACTTCCTCATCTCCATATTTTCCTACATGTTTTCATGGATGAGATTCCCCCCCACCACCTCCACAGTGGGAAGCTTCCTTTATATCTAAGCCAACTTGGTATGGTCAGCTGCCAGCCCAAGCTTCGCTGCTCATCAGGCTGAGAAAAGCAAACTGTCAAGGTATCAGTTGCACTCTGACAGGCTCGTGGTCAAGCCTGTGACAGTGGAGACCTCTGGCGTTCTCAGCCCCGGACCATATCCCTGCTCCCTGAGTGAAGATGGTTATCCACAAGTGCAAAAGCCCCGTGAGTCAGAGTGACTGTTCAGCAAATCTCCCTCACCACCCTCTGGGGCAAATGCCTTTTCCATTCAGTCTCCTGGGACCCTGAAATTGAGACAAGGTAAGAATTTTGTAGTTTACTAACATGAATGATAAACCTGTCTTTTTATAAATTCCTCTCTTCAAAGTCAATCAACTGTGAAGCAGGTGTGGAACCCCTGTTGTTGTTTTTTTCTTCAGTTAATCACAAAGTAAAAAATGCATTTTATAGTAAGAGGGGGAAGGGCATTTGCCCCAGGACATTTTGTAGGGTTATTAGAGGCTGGGAGGCGGAGAGGAAGAAACCACAATTGAGAGGGTGAGGGTTAGAAGAAGAACTCATTCCATTTTAACTACACCAATTCTAAACCCATTTCAAATTTTTTCTTTTTCATTAATTACTTCTACTTGTTCCCCCTCCCTTCACATCCCACCCCCAAACCATCTTGAATAAGATCACCAAGTCTGGAGAAGCATTGTTGCCATTTTGATATTTATTCTTCTGCCCTTTAACTTGGTTCGATGTTTGTGCTGGCCATCATATCACAGCTTCTCATCGTCCTTTGCTATTTCATCCCTTCACAACTTCAGATCATACCTCATCTCTCCTTAATCTTTCTCCACCATGGCTACTCAATGCATTAACACCTTATCACCAACTGCATGTAACCCCTTCACATTGCATGTCTACACCAATGCAGTCCTTTCTCTTTCCAACAAACATTGATTGTGTCCATATGATCCAGCCACTCACTCTCTTAGTTTACTCCAGTTTCACCAAAGTAACTACAGTCATTTAGTGGTACGTTAGTTGTCTGATGTCTATCCTCCAACCTCTATTTCTCTCGACACAACTGTTTACTGAGAAATAATTTTTTTAAAAAATGGAAATACCCAACGCTGGTATGATGGCATTATTAGTGTTATCAAAAACTGCTGTAATTATTAATTCTGATGAAAAACCATTTTCTCAAAAATTAGTAAATCAGGTTTCCATGCAGACGGATTTAGAAATTGGTAATCAATTAGAACATTTGATCAAAAATTGATAAACAATTTAACAACTGATTAAAGATTGATTACAATTTGTTAATCAATTGGTTAAGAACTTCATTAGCAATTGAGAAAGAATTGATTGAGAATTATTAAACAATTGATTGAAAATTACAAATCAATTGATACATGATTGATTAATGATTTATTAACATCTGAGATGATTAAGAATGATTAATCAATTGATTCAAAATTGATTAAGAATGATTAAATGATTGATTCACAATTGATTAAGAATTATTAATCAGTTGATTCACAATTGTTAATGATTTATTAACAGAGAAACGATTAAGAATTCTCAATCGATTTGAAGTTTCATAAAATGAGAAAAAACTTCATCTCAACAATTGATTTATATGAACTCCTAATGAGCCAAGACCATGGTTTTCACATTTTTTGGAGATAACAAGAAATATTCAACAATATCCAACATTTAAAACTGTCTTTCTAAATGGAAATATCTAAACTTCCATTTATATTTCTTTAAACACACACAACAACAATAATAACAACAACATAAATTAATTTCATGCAAAACAGTTAATGAATTAGTACTGTTATTAACAGTCTAAAAACAAATCATTCCTGATGCAAAAAAATCGGTTACAAAATACCATGGAATGTTGACTTGAAATAGAGTGGAACGTACCTCGACAAGGATCGTTGGTTTCCAAGAATTCATCAAGCGTGACCCAACCTCCACCAACCCTCACCATAACACAACTGTTAAGGAAGCGGACCAACTTCAATTTCAGATTCTCACCAAACTGAAACAGCAAAATGGAAACATAATTTGCAGGATTTAAACAAGAGGAGGTCAAGACAAAAAAATGGTTTCCAGGTCTTTGTGACTACAGTTTCACTTAACTTGACCTGTTTTCTCAAACACAGCAAATTGCCAGGAGTCTCAGCAGCTGAAGATCATATTTTACCACCTCATCCTGTGCCTACATTTTCCACTGGTTCCCTCCACAGAGACTGGCACTTCTATACCATCAGAAATGGTATATTAAGTTCTTACAACTGAAGAATATGTAAGATACGTTTGCATACAAGTTGAACCAGGGTGCGTATAATGGCTCTTGTACAGTTTCTTTGTTATAGAGTCCAAGCTGATAAATCTTGTGGATAAGACAACCATCCATGATAAGTAAGACGTAGCATTTCTCACTAACCACTTTGTATAATCCTTCCTCCACAGAACATCAATCCCACTGAAATTCCTTCCCCATTCAGGTCACGATTTAGCTGTAATAGATATGTCCATAGCAATCCTGTAAGATTCTGTTGTTAAAAACAAATATATATATATATTGCAGCTGGCATGACCTCAATAACAGATCTGGTGGTTGCTGAAGGTATATCTATTACAGCTAATGAAACCTTAGCGACATCTATTGCAGGCAGATCTTCAGTGGTTGCTGAGGACATATCTGTTACAGCTGGTGTAACTTTAGTGACATCTATTGCAGGCAAATCATTTGTGGTTGCTGAGGACGTATCAATTACAGCAATGACATATATCTCGTGTAAACGAAATTCTTAAAATATGTAAGAGCATATTAGATCTAGGCACAAGAGTAGCTGTGTGGTAAGAAACTTGCTTCTCAACCACATGGTTCCGAGTTCAGCCCCACTGCATGGCACTTTGGGCATGTGTCTTCTACTATAGCCTTGGACCGACCAAAGCCTTGTGAGTGGATTTGGTAGATGGAAACCAAAAGAAGACCATCGTATGTATGTATATGTGTGTGTATATATATATATGTATGTATATATATATATGTGTGTGTGTGTCTGTGTTTGTCACTCCCACCATTGCTTGACAACCGATGTTGGTGTGTTTAGCAGTTCGGCAAAAGAGACCGATAGAATAAGTACTAAGCTTACAAAGAATAAATCCTGGAGTTGATTTGTTCAACTAAAAGTGGTGCTCCAGCATGGCCACAGTCAAAATGACTGAAACATGTAAAAAGAATATCAAGAGAAGGTTTTACAACTAAGATCTTATTGGGTTCTATGTTAAGGAAGCCCCTAATTATCAAGCCTCAATTTTTTATTGTCCACAAGGGGCTAAATAGAGAGGTTACACATTACAAAGACAATACAAAACATATAATCAGGGAAATTCGCTGGGAATTGAACTCCCGACCTTACAATTGTGAGCAGAATGCCCTAATCATTAAGCCACACATCTTCACACACATATTTATTTATTACATGGTGGTAAGTAGTCTGTTTCCCAACAACATGGTTCCTGGTTCAGTGGCATCTTTGGGCAAGTGTCTTTAACTAAAGCCCCAGGCTGAACAAAGCCTTGTAAGTGTATTTGGTAGATGGAAACTGAAAGAAGCTTGTCATGCGTGTAACTGTCTCCTTGCCTTGACATCACATTATAATTGTAAACGAGTGTCTCTGTCATACAAGCAGTGTCCTTTGTTTCCAATATCCTCGGAAAACACGTCTGGTCATGAGGAAAACAGGTGAGGGCTGGCAACAGGAAGAGCATCCCAGCCATAGAAAAGTGGGCATTTAAACAATGATAATGATTACAACAAGGTATTCTATAAAGGGGAAAAAAAAAAAAAGAAAATCTTTTGGCTAACTTACTCTGTATTGTCCATCTTGAATTCTTTCTGCTTTAAACTGATGTCGGCATTGACACTGAGAAATCTGACGTTCTACTTCATCATGAATCATCTCAGAATCTGTAGCTTGGCGTTTACCAGTCTTCAGACGAGCTTGTTTCTGTGGAAGAAAGCAAAATTCACAAGCATTAATTAGTAACCAGGTTTTCATGAACTTTTGATAGTGAAGTAATACAAAATTAATTATTTACAAAAATCCAAAAAGTATTTGTGTATAATACTGTACATCTCGTTAACAATTCTCTTCTCATTGCCAGTTTAGCAAGTACAGTGAAGAATATTGCTGAGGCGTTCCAATAAAACTGAAACATGTCTAGAGCTGTGTTCCTATGCTTTTTGAAATGCTCCATTGGATGTGTAATGTTGATGTGCATCATTGACAGAGCACAAATGAGCTGAGAGAAAAGAGATTTTTCCCACCACCATCAGCAATATAATCAAATTTGAAGACTACAATGTAGTTCCTCTTCTCCAAAGATTTGAAGCCTGTGTTTATCTAAGAAATTATTATTATCATTAAGGTGGTGAGCTGGCAGAATCGTTAGCACGCTGGACAAAATGCTTAGTGGTATTTCGCCTGTCACTACATTCTGAGTTCAAATTCCGCCAAGGTCGACTTTGCCTTTCATCCTTTCGGGGTCAAGTAAAATAAATACCAGTCACACACTAGGGTCAATGTAAACGACTATCTCTCTCCCCCAAATTCCCAGCCTTGTGCCTCCAGCAGAAAGGATTATTGTTTATTATTATTATTATTATTATTATTATTACCTCCACCTTAGCAAAAGTGGAGGTATTGTTTTCAGTTGTGTTTGTTTGTCCATGGACAAGATATCTCAAGAACCGCTGGATGGATTCAGATGAAACTTTCAGGGATGTTTGGCCTCGTGACTGGCACAAACTGATTAGATTTGGGGATCGATCTGGTACCAGACAAGGATTCTGGATTATTTTTCCTGCTTTTTTACTTGATTTTTGAGAGCTGTCGGTTCACTTTTAGTATTCTTGTTTGTGAGAGCAATGGAGTTTATTTCAGATATTCACATTTTAAAAATCATCTCTGGCTAATCGTTGAGAGGACGTTGGTGTTGCCTTGGCGGAGATTTGCGCTCTCTGAGTGCCCTTATTATTATGGTGGCAATTTGGCAGAATTATTCTTTACATTCTGATTTCAAATCTCACTGAAGGTCAACATTGCCTTTCATTTTCCAGGGTCAATACCAGTTGAGCACTGGGGTTGGTGTGTAACTGACTAGCCTCCACCCCAAAGTTTCAGGCCTTTAGTTTTTAGTAGAAAGAATTGTTGTTGTTGCTATTGTTATTAAGGCAGCGAGCTGGCAGAATCGTTTGCATGCCAGGCAAAATGCTTAGCGGTATTTGGTCTGTCTTTACATTCTGAGTTGAAATTCTGCTGAAGTCGACTTAGCCTTTCGTCCTTTCAGGGTCGATAAATTAAGTACCAGTGAAACACTGGGATCGATGTAATTGACTTACCCCCTCACCCCAAAATTTCAAGCCTTGTGCCTTTAGAAGAAAGGATTATTATTATTATTATTATTGGCATTTTGTTTGTCATTACATTCTGAGGTAACAATGCAGGTGTTAGTTTAGGAAGATATAATCCTTAAATCTAGGTGTGAGAAGGAAAACACAAGAAAACGGAAAATGCAAAATGTGTTTCTTACATGTCTGTCTGGTTTCAAGGCAGCAATAAAGTTTCTGTAGACAATTTTTCCAGTGTGGTTGGGGTCGAAAATATCGAATACAGCATTAAGTTCTGTTTTGTTGGTTGGAAATTCTGCAAAAAGAGGAAACAAAAAGAAACGTTTTGAAAAACCATCAGATCAGATCAGTTTAATTCTTCTGGAGTTGATTTTAGATATTCTTTTACTTGTTTCAGTCATTTGACTGTGGCCATGCTGGAGCACCGCCTTTAGCCAAGCAAATCGACCCCAGGACTTATTCTGTGTAAGCCTAGTACTTATTCTATCGGTTTCCTTTGCTGAACCACTAAGTTACGGGGACGTAAACACACCAGCATCGGTTGTCAAGCAACATTGGGACACACACACACACACAAACATATACACACACATACATTTATATATATACGATGGGCTTCTTTCAGTTTCCATCTACCAATTCCACTGACAAGGCTTTGGTTGGCTCGAGGCTATAGTAGAAGAACCCAGAACCATGTGGTTGGTAAGCAAGCTACTTACCACACAGCCACTCCTGCGCCTATGTTAATAAAAATGTGTGTGCATGGCATCATTTTTTTTATCATTGTTTTTGACATCCAATATTCTAAGCTTCCATGGGTCCAATGAGATTTATGGAGACTAATATTCTAAGGTCAGAGGCATCTAACTCAAGCAAACATTAAAGTAAATGAAGATTAGATAACACTGGATTATATCAGATTACATAGATTTGTGATAAATTTGGAAGCATTAAATTTTCAGAACTTTCCAAAAATAATTTTTTTTTTTTTTTAATTAAAGAAGCAAATCTTTTTTTTTTTCAAATTGATGCCATCAAAATGCCAAACTGTTTTGAGACTGTCTGAAATTATTTTGAAAACAATGCATTACTCACTGGTTTGTATCATTCCTTCTACAAATTCTTTACGAGTTAAAGCTCCATCGCAGTCTTTGTCCTGCCGCCTGAAGAAGTCTGTGATGCGAAGTTTCTTTTCTTGAATCCAGCCCAGATATCGTTGACGCCACAGGTCAAAATCAAAGTTCTTAAAACTTTCAAGCTAAAAAAAAAAAAAAAAAAAAAACACAGAGAAGATAAACATTATACAGTTTCTAAACTTTATATCCAGGTTCAATAAATGCAATAATCAATAAAGAATTGAAAAAAATATTGATCAGGTAAAACTTTCTAAAACAACAATGAGAGTATGGTTGCCCAACATCATCATCATCATCAACAACAACATTTAACATCTGTTTTCCATGCTGGCATGGGTTGGACGGATTGACAGGAACTGGCAAGGAGAGGGACTGCATCAGGTCCCATAGTCTGTTTTGACTTGGTTTCTACAGTTGGGGGCCCTTTTCTAACGCCAACCACTTTACAGAGTGTACTAAGTGCTTTTTACCTGGCACCATCGCCAGTGTGATGGGCGGGTCTTCTCAAGTACAGCAATGCACCACATGTCGGTCCTCTGTCATCTCCTTTGTAAGGTTCAGAGAAACAGATCAAGGGTTTAGGGGGGGGGGGGGTCTAACTGGACTGAGTGCTCAGATTCCTTCTGTAACCATAACCATTTTTTTTTTATATATTTGTCCATGGAATATAAACCATCCACCACCTCATGAATCGGTAAGAAATACCTTTCAGTATTTGTTCAGAGTTTTGACATTCTTGCTTCAAATACCACCAAGCTTCAACTTGGGCCCAACACCCTTTTCAGGGTCAATAAAATCAAGTACCAGTCAATTTAATCAAATAACCCCTCCCCACAAATTTCAAATTGTATCTAGCTTAGAAAGAATAACTACCACTATGCTACTACTGTCCTTTTTATTGTCATTATAACCATTATTATTAGTAGTAGTAGCAGTAGTAGTAAAAGTAAGGGGGTGAACTGGTAGAATCATTAACATGCCAGGCAAAATGCTAAGCGACAGTTTGTCCGTCTTTATGTTCTCGGTTCAAATTCTGCCAGGGGCTGACTTTGACTTTCATCCTTTTAGGATCGATAAATTAGGTACCAGTTGCATACTGGAGTCGATGTAATTGACTTAACCACCTCCCCAAAATTGCTGGTCTTGTGCTAAAATTTGAAACCAATATTATTATTATTATTATTATTATTGTTATTATTATTATCAATCAGGCAACGAGCTTGCAGAATCATTAGCATGCTGAACAAAATACATTGTGGCATTTCATCTAACCTTACATGCTGGGGTCAACTTTGTCTTTCATTAAGTACCAGTCAAGCACTGGGGGGGGGGGGGGATCATGTGATTGACTTAACCCCTCTTTTGAAACTGCTGGTCTTTGGCCAAAATTCGAAATTGTTATTATTTGGGAGAATTGTTAAATCATTTGGAAAAAATGCTTTGTAGCATTCCAAATTGTAATCCCACAGAGGCCAACAAAAAGTATCAGTCATGTACTGGGGTTGACGGTATCAGCTGACCCCTTTTCTTAAAACTGCTGGTCTTGTACCTAAATTAGAAAGCACCAACACCACCATCGTCATCGTCAATTTTCAAAACTTCCCTTAGACGTGGAGAGTAGTAAAGGTTAAAAAAGGTAAGGGATGTAACTCTGGGATATTTATTAAGAAAATAATTCTGAGCGAAACGGACAGACGGGTGGCTCCATCGAACAGAAATCGGGTATTGATTGAGGTTTTAGAGGGGAAGCTAATGAGATGTTTGATGGAGATTTAGTTACTACTACATGTAGAGAAGGGAGTGAGGGGTGTCAGAGTGATGACGTAGAAACCTCTTCGACTCCAAAAACAAGGGAAGATAATGAGTAATAAACAACGAAGGGACATAATTACATAAGAGTTTAACTTGTGAAATAATTGAACCAGCATAAGACGGCGGGATCCTCCACCCTTTCCCACATTTAGATTAGAAACTGCCCTTCAATGAAGCCCCATCCCTAAAAAATTGATGGGGGTGAGAGACAAAACAGTAAGTCTTTAAACTAAAAGAGTAATCTAATAAAAGTTCATCATCATCATCATCGTTTAACATCCATCTTTCATGCATGCAGAGGTAGGATGGTTCACAGGAGCTAGCCAGGTAGAAAAACTACCCTAGGCTACCGTATCTGTTTTGGCAGGGATTTTACGGCTGGATGCCCTTCCTAACACCAACCACTCTGCAGAGTGGACTCAGTGCGTTTTACATGACACTAGCACAGGAGAGGTCAGTTTTGGCAGGACTTTTACAGCTGGATGTCCTTCCAAATGCAGACCATGTTACAGTGTGGACTGGTTGCTTTTAACGTGGCACCAGCACTGGCAGAGTCACCAAGTAACTTGCAAGACAAGGAATTGTGAGAGGGACGGGAATTTGAGGAGGGGAACTCATGTCAGAGGATGAAAGGTTCAGTGATAAAAGTTAGATTTGTAGTAAATTTTAAAATTCGTTTTTTTTTTCCTCGGTAAAGATGGGTGCCCAGTTCTCATGCATTTCATTTGTGCTCTGGTACTACAAAGGCCCCCCCCCACACCTCTTGTACATGGTTGTTAAATCTGCTAAAAATAGCAGCAAGAACATTCATATCTGTCTTAAAACACAAACAAAATGTGCAAATTTGACAATATGGCTCGTTATTAAACATGATACTGTTTGTACATCAACTGCAATATGAAATCTAAGAATAAACTCACCTCCATCAAAGTTTCCAACGCATCCTGTAATTTCTTCTTGCGGTCTACAGACATACGCCACACTGTTCTCCATTTATTCTGCAGAGCAATAACTCGTGGATTGTGGCCATCGATTTCATTTAATCTCCAATTACTAAACACAAATAGAAGAGATCTCATCAGTAATTCACTATAGAATAGACAAATCACAGAAAAAGTTAAATTATTTCCTGATATTACCAGTGATGGCAAAAGTATAATTCCAAAGTTACCCATTATATGACAGGTAATAGGCTAGTATATGTATGTGTGTGTGTGTGTATATATATATAAAAGATATGGCTTTCTCAAGTATTTTATAAATACAGAACATTTGAAGAGATTTACTCAAGTCTGAGAATGGTAAAAAAAAAAATCAATAATTCCATTTACCTTCCATAATGCCGTCCTTGAGATAATTTTGATTCACTTGTCACTATTTTGGTCAGTCGATCAGCATCGGCATTTTTACTTGTGATTTCTTCGTGAAGATCCTGCAACAGAAGAAACAGAAACCACATTTGATGCCACTGGGTCTTTTAGACAAAGTAATAAACTTTGGTGAAACAGTTAAATAAATATTTAGTGAATATTTACAGAAGAGGGTTTTGATTTTGCAAGTTACTTGGTAACTTGATAGGTTTCAGTGCCACATAAAGAGCATCCAGTACATTGTAAGATGGTTGACATTAAGAAAGGCATCCAGCCGTAGAAACCATGTCAAAGCAGACATTGGAGCTTGGTGCAGTCCTCACTTGAACCATTCAACCCATGCCAGCATGAGTTGAATGGCATGATAGTTCTGTAAGTAAATATTTGCTAAATTTCTAATTTATGATCCTCATCAAGTTATCTCGTCATCATTGAGAATGACAGATGATTTTTGTGGGGACCTTAAAGTGAAGAAGGGTTCTGCATTGTCAATTTCACTCACTCATCGGTGACCTGTTTCAATTCAATGACAAGACCTGGTAAAAATAACTGAGGATGGAGAGGGATGCAGTGGGTAACCAAGACGTCTTACTCTCTGTACTCCACAATGCATTGCTGAAGTTGCCCTTCCTTCTGCTGAACCATAAAGGTCTCTTCCGCATAGTTCAGCGAATGCAGTCTTCACACACTAACAGGTAGATAAGCCCTAATCATCATCATCATCAACATCATCGTTTAACGTCCGCTTTCCATGCTAGCATGGGTTGGACGATTTGACAGAGGACTGGTGAACCAGATGGCTACACCAGGCTCCAATCTGATTTGGCAGAGTTTCTACAGCTGGATGCCCTTCCTAAAGCCAACCACTCCAAGAGTGTAGTGGGTGCTTTTATGTGCCACCGGCGCGAAGGCCAGTCAGGCAGTACTGGCAACGGCCACGCTCAAAATGGTGTATTTTACGTGCCACCCGCACAAGAAACAAACAGGGGCACTGGCAACGATCTCGCTCGAAAGCCCTTACACATGCTGTGGGCACAAGTGCCAGAAAGGCGACGCTGGGCACAGGTGCCATCATGATTTCGCTTGCCCCAACAGGTCTTCGCAAGCTGAGTTTCGTGTCCAATGAAGACCTGTTGGGGCAAGAGAAATCATGATGTGCTATTTAAACAATATCTGAGACCCTGACAGCCGCAACTACTCCAGGTCAGAGTTGTTGCAGTGTAGGAAACAGCAGCAGCAGCTTGGAGGTGGTTCCACATGCTTCAAGACTCTGGAACTCCCCAAACTTGGTCCCTCATTACTGGACATTTTGGTTCACAAAATCCCTGCCACAACTTACCTGGTGCTCTTTTAATAGGGTCTCTACAACTCGAATGTCCTCTGGAATTGGGTCTTTTTCTTTCGTTGCCAATAATACTTGGCAGTCTGTTAACCAGGCCAATAATTCTTCCAATAAAGCAGCATTTCCCTGAATACTCTTCAATGCGTCCTGCAGTCGTTGTGCTCGTGAATGGGATCGCTGTATCAACTGCAATTAAATGATTACAAGATTAATTAATAGAAATTAATTTATTTTAAAATTAATATGAATTACTATTTGTCTTTTTACTTTTACTTGTTTCGGTCATTAAACTATGGCCATGCTGGGGCACCACTTTGAACAATTTATTTTAGTCGAATGAATCGACTCCCAGCCCTTATTTTTTGTTTAAGCCTGGTACTTATTTTATTGGTCACCTTTTGCCAGATGGTTAAAGTTACATAAACACACCAACATCAGTTGTCTAGCAATGTTGTGGAACAAACAGATACAGACATACGAAGGGCTTCTTTCAGTTTCCATCTATCAAATCCACTCACAAGGCTTTGGTCAGCCTGAGGCTATAGAAGACACTTGCCCAAGGTGCCATACAGTTGGACTGAACCTGGAACCATGTGGTTGAGGAACAAACTTCTTACCACACAGCCACACCTGCACCTATGAGTCACACCTAAATATTTTCTTTTTCTTTAATTAAATGCATGTTTAATTAAGCATGGATTAAACTGCAAGATTATGAAAGGGAAACAGTGTTCTGTTTCCCTTAAGGCAGCGAGCTGGCAGAAACATTAGCATGCCAGGTGAAATGCTTAACAGTTTTTCATCTGCTGTTACATTCAGAGTTCAAATTCCTTCGAGATCGACTTTGCCTTTCATCTTTGCGGGGTCGATAAATTAAGTATCAGTTACACACTGGAGGCGATGTAATCGACTTAATCCCTTTATCTGTCCTTGTTTGTCCTCTCTATGTTTAGCACCTTGTAGGTAATAAACAAATAAGAACCGTTAGCACGCCGGGCGAAATGCTTAGCAACATTTCGTCAGTCTTCATGTTCTGAGCTCAAATTCATCCAAGGTTGCCTTTGCTTTTTGGAGTCAATGAAACCAGAATCAGTTGCAGGATATGTGCTTCGACATAGAATTGGCAGAAGAACAACACTACCATGCCCTTGTACAAGAGGCTGCAAGGCATTACTTACTCTGGGCATAAAACAACTGAACATGCACAAGTATTATTCTTATATTTGTTTCAGTCAATTGACTGTGGCCATGCTGGAGTGCCACCCTTGGCCGAACAAATCGACCCCAGGACTTATTCTTTGTAAGCCTAGCACTTATTCTATCAGTCCTTTCTGCTGAACTGCTAAGTTGCAGGGACGCAAACACACCAGCATCGGTTGTCACAGACATATTTACAACAGGCTTCTTTTGGTTTCCCTCAACCAAATCCACTCACAAGGCTTTGGCCTGCCCAAGGCTATAGTAGAAGACACTTGCCCAAGGTGCCACGCAGTGGGAATGAACCCAGAACCATGTGATTGGAAAGCAAGCTTCTTACTACACAGCCATGCTGTGCCGGTTACATAATAAAATATAAAGATGTTGGTTACCTCACAGCCAGTCATAGAATATCCAGTTGTTATCATCAATACTAATGCTGTACTATACTTTCATAGAATGGTTTCACTATGGAATAAGAACAGATAGTAGCCATAGTACTTACTTGATCCCACCGCGTTTGAGTAATTGTAAGGTAATATTTGACGAATCTAACAGCATTTGGGTGACAGTGTTTTAAAATTCTTTCAGCAAGGACCTTGATTTTGTCGACTGTGTCTTGGTGATTACGAAGACGTTCTTGGAATTTCTGAAAAATTGATTTACACAAGAAATAGAATATATACACACACACATTTTCACATACATGTATATATAACTTTCTCCCTTCCTCCCACTGATCTTTGAAGCCCTGAGAAATAATGAAGTTAATGAAATGACCCATTATGAAGCTGGTGTCTGGAAAATATTTACATGAAATTTTGATGGAAGATTTTTATTTGGATCATTTTAAAATAGGAATTTTGTATCTTAGAACTAGAGGTGGTCTCAGGTAAGTCTGTATAAAAAGGATGAAATTGTAATTTATCATTCAAAAGTGTAATTTCTGTATTAAATTTTAATTTGTATATTAACCCTCTAAGCATTAAGAATTTGCTGTCAAATGTAGTTTGAGCATAAAACGGATCAAATATTGTGGCTGGTTTAAATGCTAAAAGGTTCAATTGCAATTTTAAGAGGTGGGGGACACGAAGTGAAAGAGGGAGAGATATAAAAATTACAAAACAAAAAAAGAGAGAAACGAGGACATAAACTTACTTCATGTCGTTCAATCAAATGAATAATGGAAAGTTCATCATCAGGTAGGGGTCGGAATTTTAACTCAGATTCTACAGTTGGAAGAAATTCTCTCATCACTTGGACAACCTCTTGGAATTCATCAGCCTGAAAGAGAAGTAAATCAGCATTTAATATCCTTGTTCTTTGTTGGCATTTTAACAGGATTTGATGGGCCCAAGAATAGCATCATGTTCCAGTCTGCTTTGGCAGGGTTTCTACAGTTGGATGTACTTTATTGCCAACATCTTCCCATGTACCGGGGTGCATTGTCTCACCTCACTGGCAATAGTAAGGGCCGCCATGCAGTTGGCAAGACTACAAACTTTAAAAGGGGGCAACTTTATGCTAGGAGATGAAGGGCAAAATTATTAAACTATAAATTATTGTTAACGATTAAATTGTGGAAAAGTCATTTTAACATCATTTGTTGGGGCGTAGCACATAACAATTGTTAGGAAAATCCGCTTATGAGACGTTCTAAACTTTGCTAGTATCAATCTTTCATTTATGGGTTGCCATTCTATTAATGTTTTAACCACTTTCTTAGTCAGCATCAGAGCTACTCCCCTTGTGTGACACGCCTTATCATCTTTGTGCTCTGAGTCTATAATTGTTTTTCCTGAAGCTAGCTTAGTTTGTCCATTATCAATCCACCTAGTTTCGCACAAACCCAAAATTTCCAATTTATAATTGTCCATTTCTTTGCTAATATTTTCACACTTTCCAGCAGTAAACATTGTTCGAACATTCCACGCACCAAACCTCGTGGAATTCTTTGTCGAAAGCAGTATCAGCCAACTAGCTTCCCTAGGGCTTTGACTATTCGGCATCATAAAACACCTTTGACTCTGGAAACCTTCGGTTGGTAAAAGAATACAAGACTTGTCAACCATCAGTGTTTTCGTAATCAATTTGAAAGCAATTAAAAAAAGAAAGAAATACACGAAAGATGCTAAAGTTTGTTTGCTTTTTGTTTATCTTATGAGATGCGAAAGTCTTTGTAGCAGAAACTCCAACCTTGGCCATTGACACAGTTCAACTGCATCTTTGTCCAGCTATCTTAAAGATCATAATGTGGTTTGACAAAATTTTTGGCACCTCATGAAGTAAATTAAGAATGAATTTAACACTGTTTGTGGGTTTTTTTCAATCATTAAAATGTTCCTTCTCTGATAATAATTCTTTCAGCTTCAACACACAATTTCAAATCAAGAATCACTTGTCAAACAAGCATAACTCCAGAATATAAATTATATTTTTCCAATAAAAACAGAAAAAAATTACTTGTTCTCTTAATAAATTTTGACAGTTTTATGAATACAAGTTTACTGCAAACATTTACATATTTTTGCATAAATTAGAGTAGATAATTTGATGTGAAATAGTTTATAACCAATCTTAAGGCTTGTTGTTGTTGTTGTAGGAGGAGGAGATGCTTCCATTGTTTGGCTAATTGAATAAAAACAATAGCAATTAATATATTTCTTTACAATATTTGCCTGAAAACATACAAACAAGTAAGGTTTAGAAGGAATTTAGTACAGTAATTAATTTTGTCATTATTAATTTGGTGTTTGGGAGATAGCAAAATATTCAGAGAATTTTAATAGCCAGCTTTTTTTAGTCCCAAAACAGCAATTTCAATTACCAAACAGTTTCCTGTTGAAAAACCTTTTTAAGAGTAAAAAAAGGTAAACTACAGGGTACCCATGGAAAATGCAAGGGTGACAAATATTTAGTTTTGAAGATAATTACTTGCAAAATTAGATTTAAACTGAGTAAAATAAATGTTCTTATGTAATAAATAAGAAAATATGCATACAGTTATAACTGTATACAAGTTATACATAGACAGTTAAAATTATAACAAATATTTCCAGTTGTGTATTTAGCTAACTAAATGACCTGTCAGTGTTTCAATAACATACAAACAGTCAAACTACAATAACAGCTGTCTTTACTGTGCTTGTCAGGAGTAACGGACAATCAGAGAAATGGAATTATATTAAGAAATGATATTTACCAAAGTTAATGCCTCCTTTAAACGAGCCTCTCGACTTTCACTCAATAAATTAATCCGTTTCCATAAAAATACCAGATCCTCAATGTGTTGTTCAGGTATGCTTCCAGCAGACTTCAGGGCTTCCAAAGTTTGTTCCCGAGCTTCCAGTTCTTGTTGCACTGACTGGAAATAGATATTTAATTACTACAGAAACGGCTTTTTTTTTATTTTTCTTTGTTTTTTAAATAATTGTTAACTACATCAAGTTGTTCGACAGAAAGCGAGGAGCAAGTTGAACAGTTTGTCCAACATACAGATCTACTATGGTTTCGAATATCTGTGTCTGAGTAACTGTTGAGGTTTTCACTTGTCCCCCACAAAAAATCACTGAGTTACAAATGTTAACATCAGTAGCCCAGTGGTTGTTGTAATTTCCTTGTCAACAAAGCCATAGACACAGAATAAGAGATATTTTGTTTGAAGACAAACAACATAAAGAACGACCCTTCATCAGTTGTTCGCTGGATGCCCTTCCTAATGCCAAACACTTTACATAGTGTAATGGGTGCTTTTATGTGTCACTAGCATCGGCCACGACTACAATTTCCCTTGGCTTGGCAAGTCTTCTCAAGCACAGCATATCGCCAAAGGTCTCAGTCACTTGTCATCGCCTCTGCGAGGCCCAACGTCCAGAAATCATGCTTCACCACTTCATCCCTTGTCTTCCAGGGTCTACCTCTTGTATGCATGTATTCATCTAACCCATGCTAGCATGGAAAAACAGACGGAAAAGTGAACCAAAGAATGAATTCTTGATATGGGTTGTTTTTACAAGCAGGGGTCCTTTATCTAATTTTCTAGAAAGTAAAGGTAGCGTATTTGCTAGAATGAAGTATAATAATCAGGTTGTATACTGAGGCACAGTTCAATGGTGATAGCAAGGTTTGAACTCGTGACTACAGAGTCACAACTATTACATGTGAAGTAAATAAACAAACCTTGTGTTGTTCTATTAATAGATTTACAGTATCATAATCTCCAAGTATACATTCGTCTTTAGACAGCATTGCTTCTGCTTTACTCAACCATTCTTGCAGTGAATTCAAGGCATCGGACACGCGGCCAGATGTCAGCAGGGCTTCATCAAGTTTATTCTGGCTAAAAATGGACAAATAAAGAACAAAAAAAAATCAGAATAAATATAAATTACACTTTAAATCAACAAAACAATCTAAAATAAAATTAATTAACTTTCTCATTAGAAAAATGAATTTTGTTTTTGGTCTTATGTCCAGTTTCCTGATATCAGGGCCTTGGGCCAATGTTAGACAATATTTGAACCGGCAGAATTCTTAGCATACCAACAGCATTTCTTCTGGCTTTACGTCCTAAGTTCAAATTCTGCCAAGATGGACTTTGTCTCTATCATTTCAAGGTTGATAAAATAAGTACCAGTTGAGTACTGGGGTTCAATGTAATCAACTAGCCCCACTTCTTTTAGGTTTCAAGCCCTGTGCCAATAGAACAAAGAATGTGAAAAAAAAAAAAAAAAAATCACCATTATTATAATCCCTTAATCGTTAGCACGCCAGGCAAAATGCTTAATGGTATTTTATCTGTCTTTATGTTCTGAGTTCAAATTCCGCCAAGGTCAACTTTACCTTTCATCCTTCTGGGGTCGATAAATTAAGAACCAGTTTCATACTGGGGTCGATCTAAGTGACTGGCCCCCTCCCCCAAAATTTCAGGCCTTGTGCCTAGAGTAGAAAGGATTATTATAATTCCTCAAGATATTGAGCTAGTAGAAGAAATGCCTTGTGGTATTCCAAGTTCAAATCCCACCAAGGTCAGCTGAGCCTCTCATCCTTTCAGGGTCAATAAAATAGGTACCAGTTGTGAACTTGGGATTGATGTAATTGACTAATTTCCTTACCACAAAAAACTTGCTGGTTTTCTGCCAAAATTTGAAATCATCATTTGATGTGCTTTTTTCCATGCTGGCATGGGTTGGATGGTTAAGCAAACACAGACGAGCCAGAGGGCTCTGTCAGGTTCTCTGTCGGCTTTGGCAAGGTTTCTACAGCTTCACGCCCATCCTAACTCCAACAGCTTAAAAGAATGGTACTCGGTGCTTTTTTTTTTTTACGTGGTACCAGCACCAGTGAAGTCCCCAAGTACTCTACAACTGAATGGCTCTACAAAAGGGACCCCAACAGAATAAGTACCAGGTTTAAAAGATAAGAACTGGGTGCAATCCAATCAGCTCCACTGGGTGGCATTTGGGGGCAAGGGCATTCAACTAAAACCCCTAACCAACCAAACTATTGCGAGTAGATGGGAACTGAAAGAAGCCCAACATACAAATGAATGCATGTTTGTGTGAACCCTTGTCTTGACGTCATACAATGGTTGTAAACGAGCATCACTGTCATACAAGAGGGGTTGTTCATTTCCAGTCTTCCATGGGGAAACAGTACCTTGGTTGGCAACAACGACGGGCATCCAACTATAGAAAATCTGCCTCAACAAATTCAGTCTGACCCACATGAGCATAAAAAAGTGGGCATTAAATGACAATGATGATGACGATGACAATGATGATGATGGATATTAAGAAAAGTGCTTAGTAATTTGGCTGAGAAATAAATTAACTCAGCTGACCAGAAGGTATAAAGTTTCCTCAGTTGTGGCCATTTAATCAATGTGGAAGATATATTTAGCTAGATCTCCCAACGATGTAATATTTATAGTTGAAGATATATATAGACAGAGAGAGAGAGAGAGAGAGGGAGAGGGTCTGATGTAGTGAGAAATGTCTGAGTAATTATTATTACCACCCCCACCCACCACATATACACACAAATGACAGGCCAGTAATCACGGAGATGGAACCTCTTTATAGTTATTGAACCTGCTAGAAATAGCAGCCAATTTTTTCTCATATCTTGCCCTGCTGTCTTAAAAAAAAACACATTGGGATTTATGTGTTCCTGGGTTCCCATCACATATGAAAAAAAAAAAACAACAACAATGGCCATGGCTAGATTGTCTTTCATCATAAGTCTTTTTTACTTGTTTCGGTCATTTGACTGTGGCCATGCTGGAGCACCGCCTTTAGTCGAGCAAATCGACACGACGACTTATTCTTTGTAAGCCTAGTACTTATTCTATCAGTCTCTTTTGCCGAACCGCTAAGTTACGGGGACGTAAACACCTGAGCATCGGTTGTCAAGCGATGGTGGGGCGACAAACACAGACACAGACACACACACACATATATATACATATATATATATACATATATATATATATATATATATATATATATATATATATACATACATATATATACATATATATATATATATATACGACAGGTTTCTTTCAGTTTCCGTCTACCAAATCCACTCTCAAGGCTTTGGTCGGCCTGAGGCTATAGTAGAAGACACTTGCCCAAGGTGCCATGCAGTGGGACTGAACCCGGAACCATGTGGTTCGTAAGCAAGCTACTTACCACACAGCCACTCCTACGCCTAGTACCGACCTGGGGCTAAACAACTCAAATAACTCACTGACTTCTAAACAAACACCCATACACCACATATATATATATATGTACACACATAGCCACATGTCCAGGTATCTATTGTGATCAAACTCCCACCAACACACCATATATGGACACAAAAATGCCTATATATTACACACACACACAAATACCCTCAGATACATATAGTCATTGGTGCCAGAATCCAACCCATACACCATATGTGTATACAAAGAAATACCTTCATATACACACATCCTTTGGTGCTTCACACACATACCATATACAAATTCACACAATTAGCCTCATTTATATATATATATATATATTTATACACACACACCCAATGGTAAACCAAATCCATTGATAATTCATTATTTTTGAGTAGTCAAACAGAGTTATTCTTGGTTCATAAATGCGATTGATTCTTCATCAAGTTAGAGATTAATCAAGTTATTCTTATCCATTTCGTTTCATAGAAAGAAAAAAAAAACAAAAACCACTTATTTGTTACAAGAATTGTCTTGGAGGGAGAGAGGAGTGGTACAGCATGGAATGGAAAATGATGAATAAAAGATAGAATAGTGCTTAGTTTAGGAATCCCAGAAGATTATATTTAACTTTCTTGTTACCATATTTCTGCTGAAATGCACAGTTTTTATTAATTAACACATCCAATTTAACTTGGATGTGCTATTTTGAATGCTGTAGACTACAGTAATAGTTTCGAGAAATCATTATGCAAAGACATTAGATGCTATTAAAAGCACAGATATATCGGTTGACGAAATTTTGTCAGCACCTTCTCTTCGAGACGATTTCTCAAGATGATTACTGCAGTCTACAATGTTGGAAACCACACATCCAAGTTAAGTCAGATGTTCTAATTAATATTCATTACAAATGATACTTCTGTCGCTAATAGCTAATTTATACACAGTCTGCCAGTTTTGTTTAGTCAGTGTTAAACTATATTGGCTTCAAGAGATTTCAGTCTGACATTTCGTGATTGGGTATCTGCTGCTGATGAGGCAAAAATTACGCTGATGCTGGTAAAATTTCTTCTGCAAATATAATCTGTGCTATTTAGCTCTTTACAAGGTGGTTTCTAAGGTGGATTACTGCAGTCTTTGGTGTTCAAGACAGCACATCCATATGAAGTTGGATGTGCAAGTTAATATTTGTTACAAAGGCTGCTACCATCACTAACAGTTAATTTATAAACTGCTTTTGTTTCAATTAATTTTGAAAACAACAAAGAATTTATTAAAATACCTGTCATTATCAAGCTACTGCTTGGAACATGTTGTTGGCACTCCATCGCTTACGACGTCGAGGGTTCCAGTTTATCCGATCAATGGAACAGCCTGCTCGTGAGATTAACATGCAAGTGGCTGAGCACTCCACAGACACGTGTACCCTTAACGTAGTTCTCGGGAATATTCAGCGTGACACAGAATGTGGCAAGGCTGACCCTTTGAATTACAGGCACAACAGAAACAGGAAGTAAGAGTGAGAGAAAGTTGTGGTGGAAGAGTATAGCAGGGTTTGCCACCATCACCTGCCGGAGCCTTGTGGAGCGTTTAGGTGTTTTCGCTCAATAAACACTCACAACGCCCGGTCTGGGAATCGAAACCGCAATCCTATGACCGCGAGTCCGCTGCCCTAACCAATGGGCCATTGCGCCTCCATGCTTGGAACATAAGTTAATGATGAAAGGTTTTAATTTGGATTACTTTAACCCTTTTGTTACCATATTCCTGTTATGATACACTTACTGTGTTTCATTTAAATCTGAAAATAATGAAGACTTTAGTGAAATAATCTCATTATGGAAGCCGGGGTTTGAAACACAGATTAACATGAAAATTTGATGGAAGGTTTAAATTTAGATCGCTTTAAAACAAGAAGCTCATATCATGGAACCAAGGGGGGGAGGGAGCAGTCTCAGGTAGGTTGGTGCCAAAAGGGTTAAATGAAAAGGCCTAAGGTCGTCACATGATGCCAATCACTCTGATTCCGGCTTAGAATTGTGTTGAGGGTGCAGGGAAACTTATATCATAGAACCAGGGTCAGTCTCAGACAGGTCGGTACCGAAAGGGTCAATACAGTGATGAAATCAAGCCTAGGTGGATGAGGTAGGGGGGGTCTGATCTGGAAGAAAATTGAATTGTTAATCAATCATTTCACAAACAACACTCATATCTTTATTGTCATTTCGACACTGTCAAGGTCACAAGAGAGGGGGAGGGCAGGGTTGGGTGACACATAGAGAATCAATTGTCTTTTAATCCCGCCTCGACTGTATTGCTGCAACAAATTGTTGACAGTGCTGTGTGGTTTGGTATCAACCAGACTACAGTCTTGTAGTTCTTTTAAAACGCATCACAGTTTGTTCCAGAATATTATGGCTGTGTAACAAAAATATACAACCATTTACTAGTTGGTTTATCATCATCATCGTTTAATGTCCATCTTTCATGCTGGCATGGGTTGGATGGTTTGACAGGAGCTGAACAGCCAGAGAGTTGCACCAGGGTCCAATTGCCTGTTTTAGTCGGGTTTCTACAGCTGGATGCCCTTCCTGATGTCAAACATTTTTAAAGAGTGTACTGGGTGCTTCTGACAAGGCACCAGCACAGGTTTTTCCCATGCTAGCATGGCTTGGATGGGAATTGATCTTGGGGTAGGGTTTTACAGCTGGATGCTCTTCCTGTCTCCAATCTGCACCAATTTTTGTGTGTGTATGTATACATATATACATGCACACGTGTATATATACATAGACACACACATGTATATATATATAGTCAATCCAAACATGAGCAAGCAAGAAAAAACATGAAAAGACAACAACGCGAGGACATTGAATAAGTACAGTGTTATTGGAATATATACACACACACACACAAGTATATATATATATATATATATATATATATATATATATATATATATATATATATATGTACATGTATCTGGGGAGTGGTTGGTGTTAGGAAGGGCATCCAGCCATAAAATCCCTACAAAAAACAGACACTAGCCTAGGGTACATTTTCTGCATGGTCGGGGCTCCTGTCAACCATTCTACTCATGCATTCATGGAAGATGGACATTAAATGGTGATGATGATGATACACACACACACACAACAGGCGTCTTACAAGTTTCCATCCACCAGATTCACTCGCAAGGCTTTGGTCAACCCAACACTACAGCAGATGTCACTTGCCCAAGGTCCATAATACCACACAGAGTGATTGAACTCGAGACCTCATGGTTGTGAAGCAAACTTCCTAACCACACAGCCATTACAACTACATACCATTCAGTGCAGAATGGTCTTCGGCTAAACAAAGGCTGTGATATATTTGGAACAACAAACAGATCAGATGTAGGTCTTATTTACAGGCCATAGATCTATTCCATCTGGGATCACCTGAGGCTTTACAATAGCAACAACAACAACATCACATGAAAGTAAACATATTTCATTCCCCACCACCCCCAAGTTTCTGACCTGCCATACAAGTCTACACATCAAGCAAAGCTTTAATTATAAGCTCTCGTTATTATTTATTCAACTAATCTCTTGATGAATATCCCCCATTTGTTACCATAACAACTCAATCTATCTCTGCTGGGTAAATAGCAGTAATGTAAATGGTGGTGGGGGAGAGATGATATTAAGCTTGATTAAACTGTCACTAAATTTGGGTAATTAGTACAAGAAGAACTTCGATATTAATTAACCAAAGGAAATAAATTAATAAATCAACTAGAAACAAACAGGACAAATTGTTTGGTTTCATTCACCTGTTAACAGAGTGAGAAACGTTTTGTTCACCTGTAAACCACATTTATTAAAGTATCATTTTCCTGCTAGCTGTGTTTATTAAGGTATTGTGCACACGTTAATTGTGTTTATCGAAGCACTGTTCATATGTTAACCACATTTATTCAAACATTGTTCACATGCTAAATATGTTTATTAAGGTATAGTTCACTTGTTAACCATGTTTATTAAAGAACAAATTAACTGTAATAGCAAGGTTTTGTTCACCTGTTAACTGTTTTTTAAGGTATTGCACACATTTGTATTGCTTTATATTGTTCACCTGTTAACCGAGTCAGTAGAGCAAATATTTCATTAAGATATGTCACAATTGTTAATTTTCAACTTTTAAACAGTTTTCCTTTAAAATGATAAACTAAAAAGACAATATATTAATAGAAATAGCATGCAAATACACACACACCATCATCTCTATACTGGGATGTGTTGGACAGTTTGATATGGGGCTGGGTAAGGCAGCGAGCTGGCAGAAACGTTAGGGACGCCGGGCGAAATGCTTAGTGGTATTTCATCTGTCGTTACATTCTGAGTTCAAATTCCGCCAAGGTCAACTTTGCCTTTCATCCTTTCGGGGGTCGATAAATTAAGTACCAGTTACACACTGGGGTCGATGCAATCGACTTAACCCCTTTGTCTGTCCCCTCTATGTTAAGCCCCTTGTGGGCAATAAAGAAATAAGGGAGCTGTCCAGACTCCATCTGTCAGTTGCGGCATGGTTTCTACAGCTGGATGCCCTCCATAACACAAACCACTTTACAGAGTGTGTGCTGGGTGCCTTTTACATATCACCATCACAGGTGCATTTATGCAGCACTGACATGAGTGCATTAATGCAGTTCCAGCATAGGTGCATTGACACAGCAGCCACCTGCATGGATGCTTTTTAAATGGCACCATCACCTGTAAAGGACAAGCCTGTTTGTGTGGAAGACAGCGATTTTGCTTAGTTTGACATGTCTTCTCAAGTACAGCAAATCACCACATACACGTCTGCATGTAAGTGTGCACACATTCTATATATACATATATATATATATATATATATATATATATATATATATATATATATATATACACATTACACTTATACCATCAAACAGTATATTACTGATCACCAACTCAGCAAAATAATTGTATAACAACACAATTTCTCTTCTGGTGTTTGCTATTTTTTCTATCTATGTATGTATGTGTATATCTTTCATATTTTGTTTCAGTCATTTGACTGTGGTCATACAGGTTCACAGCCTTGAAGGGTTTAGTCAAGCAAATCAACCCCAGGGACTGTCTTGCTGAACTGTTAAGTTACAGGGACATAAACACACCAACACCGGTTGTCAAGATGTGATGGGGGACAGATACAGACACAAATAGATTTTTATACATATATATGACAAGCTTCTTTCAGTTTCCGTTTACCAAATCCACTCACAAGGCTCTGGTTGGCCCAAGGCTATAGTAAAAGGCACTTGCTCAAGGTGCCACACAATGGGACTGAACCCAGAACCATGTGGTTGGGAAACGAGCTTCTTACCATACAGCCACACCTGTATACATCCACCAATAACACTTGAAGGACCTAATATAGTTTAAAATGTAATTTTAAAATAAATTTCAACTGAAGGAAGCAGGAATTGATTAATTTTGGTCTGCAATTCATTAGACATTCGTTGTGTTAATGAATGTCTGTCTAGAATGTTAATAAAGCAGCGAGAAATCGAGAGCAATATTAGGAATTCTGATCGCTTTCCAATCCAAATTTAAACCTCACCCGGGTTGACTTGTCCTTAATTCTGTTCAAGATTCATAAAATATAATACCAGTCAAGTACTAAGGTTGATATAAGGGACTATGTCCCACCACCACCACCACCACCACATTCTCTCTCTCTCTCTCTCTCCCTCTCTCCATACATTTGTAGCCTTCTACCAAGAAATAATTGAATAAATCTGGACTAAAGCTTTCGAGGTTCCAAGTTCAAGTCTTGCCCATCTTTTATCTTTTACTTGTTTCAGTCATTAGATTGTGGCCATGCTGGGACATCACTTTCAAGAATTTTTAATCAGATGTTTTTTTTGTTTGTTTCAGTCATTTGACTGTGGCCATGCTGGAGCACCACCTTTAGTTTAGTCGAACAAATCAACTCCAGTACTTGTTCTATTGGTCTCTTTTGCAGAACTGCTAAGTTACAGGGATGTAAACACGCCAACATTGGTTGTCAAGCAATAGTGGAGAGACAAACACACAAACATATATATATATATATATATATATATATATATATATATATACACACACACACACTACAGGCTTCTTTCAGTTTCTGTCTACCAAATCCACTCACAAGGCTTTGGTCGGTTCGAGGCTATAGTAGAAGACACTTGCCCAAGGTGCCATGCTGTGAGACTGAACCTAGAACCATGTGGTTGGGAAGCAAGCTATTTACCACACAGCCACTCCTGCACCTTATATGTATGACTTTTTTTTTCAAAGCTTGGCACTTATTCTATCAGTCTGTTTTGCCAAACTGCTAAGTTACAAGGACATAACATCAGCACCAGTTGTCAAGCAGTGGTGGGGGACAAATATAGGCACAAAGACATACAGATGTGTGTGTGTGTGTGTGTATACATATATACAACAGGCTTCTTTCAGTTTCCATCTACCAAATCCACTCACAAGGCTTTGGTCGGCCCAAGGCTATAGTAGAAGATACTTGCCCAAGGTGCTATGCAGTGGGACTGAACCTGGAACCATGTGGTTGGCAAGTAAGCTTCTTACCACACAGCCACTTTTGTACCTTATTCATAGTTGTTTTTGATTTAGGTCCAGGACCAGAAATTCTAAGAAGGAAGGGGCAGGGTTCAGGTGATGCCATCAACCCTCCCACCCCAGTACTTGAGTGGTACTTTATTGTATCAGCCCTGGGGAGGGATGTGGTGGGGATAGGGAAACGACTATAAGGCTAAGTTGACCTCGGAACTCAGAGTAAAGAATCAGAAAAAACTACCATAAGGTGTTTCTTTGTCAATTCTGCCAACTCACTGCTTTGTTGAATATTATAAGTAAAAACAGCACTTTATGGATTAGCACCTGTTTCTTTCTCTCTCTCTCTCCATATATTCAAAAATATCATCTGTCATCACACAGGAATCTCTCACCACTTATAAAAGGGAGGGAAGGGAGGAAACTGATGTCTGCCAGGGTTTGAGAGCAATTGTTTTATTAGATTCACACACACACACACACAATATATGCATACAGGTCACATTCCTATGACACACACACAGACAGATAACGTAATACATGTACACACACACAGCAACATACATACAGATCATACACATACACATAATATATATACATACATATATATATATATATGTGTGTGTGTGTGTTTGTCCCTCCACCGTCGCTTGACAATATTATACACATACACACAACAAATATAATAATTATATTCATAATTATAACAAGGGATTGGCTATAAGCATCTATTTCTAGCATGTGGAGAAGCTTATAGCCAATCCCTTATATACACACACAAAAACTTGCATATATAAATATACATGTTTGTATGGATATATATATATATATATCTGTAAATAATATGACAATTATTCAGTAGCCATGATATATATATATATATATATATATATATATATATATATATATATATATATATACAGGGTGTCCACAAAGTCTGGGTACATGGAGTAAATAAAATCATAACGTAAACAATTAAATATAAGAAATAATAATTTCTTAACGTATGTTAATCCCCATGTACCCAGACTTTGTGGACACCCTGTGTATGTATATCACTACGTTTTTTTCCCTTCTCTGTTTATTTACTGTCATTCTTTCCTATCAAAGAGCGTAGGCAAAAACGTAAAAGGCTTTTCCATTTTTCCAGAGCATCAAACTAACACACATGCTTGTTGTTCATACACCTGTCTTCGTCTTTTGTTTTTCTATAAATTTCAACTATATACACACACAAACGTATATACACACACACACACACTAACATGTAATAAACATTCATACATAACATGTAATAAACATTCATACATAACATGTAGATAGATTGCATATTCCACAACATATAAAATGCGAAGGATACACATTAAAAAACAGCAACCATTTTAAAACCCAATTAAATCTTTCTGGTGAAGGAATACTTAATGTTTTGGGATAACATGAAGGACCACACGACACCAAGTGTGTGTGGAGGGGCAGGGGGTGCCAAAGGCATGTTTCTATAATCAAGAAGTTTGCTTCCCAACCAAATGCACACACACACACATAACCCATGCCAACATGAAAAGCCGACATGAAATAATGATGATATATATACACACACACACACATATATATACTTTATTTAAAAGCAGCAGAAATATGACAAAATACTGTTACTCTGAGTTTCACGTTCCCGAACAGGAACGTGAAACTCTGAGTAACAGTCTTTTTGTTATATTTCTGCTGCTTTTAAATAAAGCATATTACTCTACCTCTGGTATTTGAGTACTCTTTTTTCCACCTTGTTGCACATTTTATGTGCTTACTCCGGTATATATATATATACACATGATATATATATATACACACACACACACACACACACACATATATATATATAAGAAAGGAAAGTAAGGAAGGGAGAGCATAAGAGTAAAAAAAGTGAAGAGAAATTTTCAAACCTGAAACAAGTAATTAAAGATCAAAGAGAGAGAGAGAAAGATTGATTGATTGACAGAATTGCTCGACTTCAAATTGTTGGAAGGAGATGAATGTTAAGACAACAAGAAGTGAAAGGCTGATGTGAATTGGTGAGAGGAAAAGAGAGGTGAAAAGTTACAAGAAACAGAAAGGGAAAAGAAAAAGGAAGAAGAGAAGTTTTCTTCCTCAAATGAAGAAACATCGAGGACTCTCTTGTCACCACAAACTTCACTAGATAAGTTTTGTAAATTGCAGATTAATCACAATCTTCATCAGACCCTGTTTGTATTACGCACATACATCTGTTGTTGTTGGCACTCCATCGCTTACGACGTCGAGGGTTCCAGTTGATCCGATCAACGGAACAGTCTGCTCGTGAAATTAATGTGCAAGTGGCTGAGCACTCCACAGGCACGTGTACCCTTAACGTAGTTCTCGGGGATATTCAGCGTGACAAGGCTGACCCTTTTGAATTACAGGCACAACAGAAACAGGAAGTAAGAGTGAGAGAAAGTTGTGGTGAAAGAGTACAGCAGGGTTCGCCACCATCCCTTGCCGGAGCCTCGTGGAGCTTTAGGTGTTTTCGCTCAATAAACACTCACAATGCCCGGTCTGGTAATCGAAACCGCAAGTCCACTGCCCTAACCACTGGACTATTGCGCCTCCACACACATACATCTATGTAGAAAACAAACTCCAAGAAGTTCACTAGTGGCCAATGTCGGCAAGACTTGTGTTATTTGATAAAAATGAGAGAAACAGTAAAGTGATATTGCTGTAGAGAATGTTTCAGACAAAATTCTTCCTGAGAATCGTTTTATGTTATTCCCGATCAGCTACAACCAGTCACTCAAAACAAAAGATTGAACACTTGTCATGTCCTACGCGACCCAGTTATCTCAACCTTGAAGAAGGCCTTCACTCGAAAACACACAAATCTCTGCTCTCTCTCCAGCCATATTATTTTACTCTTCCTGTAATTTGAGATATAAGCTTATTTTAATATATCTTGAGAAAGTCGATTACACCAATAATAAACACAGCACTGGTTCAATTTCACGACCTAATTCTAAGTCAATTGGTCAGTTATTTAACCAACTAATGAATTGGTTGAATGCTTAATCAGTCAAACAATCAGTTGTCTGTCAAAGTCCTTTTGATTTCTTGGTTGGTTAAATAACTAATCAATTGACTAATGATAAAGAAGTGAAACTGAATCAGTCTGTGTGTGTGTTTATTTTGGCATAATGACCCTCCCAAGATACAACAAATTTTCTTTCAACACACAAGTTCATGTCAAGAATTTTTCCAAGCCAAATCTAAAAATGAAATATTCTGAAGGCATGACTGTGTTGCTTAAGAAGTTCACTTTACAAACCATGCTGCTTTGGGGTCAAGTCCCACTGTGTAGGACCTTAAAAGCAACTGTCTTCTATCATAGCTCTGGACCAACCAGAGCATTTGAGTGGATTTGGTAGACGGAAACTGAAAGAAGCCCGTCATGTGTACATATACATATATATGTGTGTGTGTGTGTGTGTGTCCGTGTTTGTCCCCTCACCATCACTTGAAAACTGATGTGGGTGTGTTTATGTCCCCATAACTTAGCGGTTCAGCAAAAGAGACCGATAGAATAAGTACTAAGCTTACAAAGAATAAGTCCTGGGGTCAATTTCTTCAACTAAAGGCAGTGCTCCAGCATGGCTCAAATGACTGAAACATTAATAAAAGAATATATATATATGCGCAGGCATGGCTGTGTGATAAGAAGCTTGCTTCCCAACCACATGGTTATGGGTTCAGTCCCACTACGTGGTACCTAGGGCATCTTCTATTATAGCTTCAGGCCAACCAAAACTTGATGAGTAGATCTGGCAGACAGAAACTGAAAGAAGCCCTTCACATATATATAGATATATATATATATGTATGTGTCTGTGTGTCTGTAATTAACCCCCATCACCGCTTAACAACTGTTGTTGGTGTGTTTAGATCCCTGTAACTTAGTGGTACAGTAAAAAGAAACCAACAGAATAAGAACTGGGCTTAAAAAAAAATCTCGGAGTCGATTTGTTCGACTAAAACCCTTCAAGGTGGAGTTCCAGCATGGCCAGTCAAATGATTGAAACATATAAAAGAAATACACACATACATACATATATCTATTCAGACGTATAAAAACATATATACAAATACATTGTATGTTTGTGTTTGTATGTTATGCCTGTGGGGCACCAAAATCTAGGGGCACCAAAATCTATAGGCACCAGTTAAATCCTAAGCAATTTAAATAACACTGTTACCAAATTTTTGTTTTAGTTTTTGTTTTTGGTCAGTGAGTGTTATTTCCTATTTGTTTCTATCTAGAAATCAAAGGAAATGACAACAATTCCCTTCAAACTGTGCTTTTGGGACCTGGACATCAAGGTTTTGAAACTGACCCATTTTCCATTACATTTCAGAAATGTTGTTATCGTAAATATTCTTGCTCAAAACCACAGATTTGCTTATCAGTTGTTTGACCGTAACCACCTGATCATGAGCAGGGGTAGCGGAGGAGCATCATAGCCATGTGTTGAGAAGGATTCTTTGGGGTTTGAATAAATATCAGATCAAAAGCAAAGTCTGAAAGAAATATTAGCCATTTTTTCATACTTTCTAGGGGTCAGCAAATTGGAAATAACAGTCGCAACCCAAGGACAGAAATCGTGTCACACAGTGTAATAAAGACAACAGATGAGATTGTTCTGAGAATTGAGAAAGAGGAAGGGCGGGAGAGGAGAGAATTGTGGGCTGTTATGACATTTCACATTATTTCACCCAAAACATTTCAAATTTTGACAAATAACTGATTTAGTCTGTGATATACTTTATAATAACTGCGATTCTTCAATTGTATTTTTCAGCTGCAGTAAAAAGGAGTGATGGCTGGAAAGACGTAGAAAGGGGGTACACGCTACAGAACTGAATAAAGAAGAGATTTCTTTTTTAAGCCCAGTTCTTATTCTATCGATCTCTTTTTACCGAACCACTAAGTTCCAGGGATGTAAACACACCAACAACAGTTGTTAAGAGGTGATGGGGTCAATTACAGACACACAGAGACATGCATATATATATATATATATGTATATATGTGAAGGGCTTCTTTCAGTTGCAAGGTTGGGGAAAGGAGAGCATATTATGGAGCTGAAGGGTTTACATTACAGGACTGGGAGGTGTGAGGGGCATTGTGGGAATGCGAGAAAGGGTCACACAATGTAGAATTTGGAGAAGAAGGTATACATTCTGTAGGGATGAAAAAAGACTGAGCACGTTAATGGCCCAGAGAAGTGGGGATGCATTGTAGGGATGAAATAAGAACGAGCACATTAGAGGGTCAGAAAAAAGGGAGACATATAATAGGAATTTGAGGAGATATACAGTATGTAACTTGGAGAAAATAGCACACGGTGTAGGAACAGAGAAGCGGCTACCTGTAGTAGGAATGAAAGAGGGTGTACAGTATAGGGAGAGGGGAAAAGAGAACAGGGCTGGGCCAGGGTACTGAATACCCTGACAAACTACCCTCTATATTTGTCAAGGTTTGAGTGTGTTTGAGAGAGAGTGCTTGTCGCATGCGTGTAGCAGTTGTAGTTCAGGTACATGTTCAGGTAATCGGAAGTTAAACATTTCTAGCAGCCAAGATAAACAATAACAACATTAAAGAGTTTTTTTTTAAACAAAGTGACAGCCGTGTGTGTGTGTGTGTGTGTGTATGGTGGCAATAGAAATAGTCCGAAGGAAGACCCAGGTACTCAGGTAGAAAGTTAGTGAAACTGCTCTGTACTGAATGTCAGCCACTGATCAGAGAGAAATAGGAAGGTAATGTAACCTGATAATAGTTTGTGAGTTGTTAAACTGATTGATGAGGTGTGTTAAGTTTTAGTTTATTGTCATACAAGTACTGTTTGGTGGAATGTCAACACACACCCACACTGACAATGAGTTTTCACTGAAATGACAGGGTGAACTACTATTAAGTCCTCTGGCTTCCTAGAAATAGCAACAAAATCTCCTTATATTCTACCGCCTTTGAAAAGATTTATAGAAGAATACGTTTGAAAATGTAGTTCTGACCATGGAAGAGACACGATGGTCACAGACGAACTGTCCTTAATGATAGCTCTATGTGTGTGTCTGTGTGTTGGTCAGTGTTGACTAAAGGGTTAAACAACAGGACACTGGATGTGGTATTGGATATATTATGCGATGGTGGGGGGGGGGGAGAAAATACGGAAATGCCACAGGTGGAACGCCTTCAATCATAGACCTGATTGATCAGATTGAGCTGAGAATAAATAAGAAAGGACACACTGAATAAAGTAGTCCTAGATGAACTATGCCTGAAAAGGAAACCGGACAGTCACGAGTGGAATGCCTTTAATAGTAGATTTACTTGTTTAGGACTGACCTGGGGTTAAACAACAACAACTATAGTTAAAACAACGAAACACTATTCTTTTAAGATTATATATATATATATATATATATAAACAAGTATTATATAACCGGAGATGCTTTATGAAGAAATAACAACAGGTTAGTAGAGCTAAATTAAGCAGAAATTCCAATAGTGCTAGAGAAAAAGCTGAAGAGTTGTTACACCTGTTAATGAGAAACGGGTCACCTGTATTGACAAAAATGACATCGCCATTTTAGTGTTTTTACAACGAAAAAGTTCAGGAGAAATATTTATTTACGCCCGATCAATTAGTATTACGCGGGCTAAAATAAGGATTAGAAAATATTTGGAAGATAAGAAAATAAAAGCATTAAGAAATATAGGCATTGTATATATATGGAGATTCACCTGTGGTCGTTTTAACGTGAGTCTGAGAGGTTGTTAAACTCAGGTAGGAACCAAAGTTTATTGAGAAACTCTGTGAAAGCCGAGATTGTTTAATTACACTGATGTAATTAAGGATATATATTTATTAAATTAAATAAATATTTAGGAAGTATAAAACAATGACCTTGTTTAATTAAAAAGCGAACGTCGAAAGTTTCCAGGACGTTTCCTCGTTTTTGCTTGAGATTTTAATTCATATTTAATTTAAAGTTTTTATATATATATAAACCAGATGTTACTTTAAAGAACAGTTAATATTTTAAAAAATAAAACATCGATAAATAGATTTAAAATTAAAAAAAAACTTCCGTAACAGTAAAAAGTGTGTGTGAGAGAGTGAGAGAGAGAGAGAGGGGGGAATGCGAACCAAAACAATTTAATAAACGGAAATTAGTAATCAAAAAAGATTAAAAGAAAGTTTCATATTAGTGCCTTCTCGTTATAATTAATTGCTACTAATTATTAAAAGCCATTGTTTGATTGTTTTTACCCGTGTGTATGTGTATTTTTTTTTTTTTATCTTTACCTATAACTTGTGTCGACATTCGGCCAAACGAGGAATTCGTAATCTGCAGAAGTGCTGGTAGGGTAATTGCCGTCATCCATAACTTTTTTCCCCGAGAGAAAGAGAGAGATTATTTAAAGCGGCAACTATGTGGCGATGGTGATGATGGTGGCGGCGGCGGTGTCTTCTCCTCCAGCGACGTCTACTACCTTACCGCCCTCTTACACCTTAACATACAATCACAGGTAAAGCAATGTAGAAACGTCACTCACTCACTCACTCACTCACTGCGATCTTTCACTCACACTAACCTGTCCAGCTAAGACGAGTTAGTGTACCAAAAAGTTCATGCTGTTTAGCAAGCTAAACAAATAGCCAGCCTTTTGTTGTTTATCACCAATTTAGTCCTGATAAAGTTGACCATTGATTAAAGGCGTTCCAGCTGTAACCATCCCATTTTTTTAGGGAGTATATCAAAGACTACGTTATGTACAATACCTCTTTTATCTTAATAATAATAAAAAAAATACTGAGATTGCAGGTAATTTGACTGCTATGTCTAACAGGTGAAGCAACTGCGTAGAGCCTCTCTATCTATCTATTTATCTATCTATCTCTAGTAAGGGACTCGTAATAACAGGTATCTTTCCATTGAACGGAGTAACAGGTTGAACAAAAGAAGGACGGGTCATAGAAGAGGTAGATAGAGTGAGAGACAGGTAAAGAGGGGGGAAAGAATGTGAAGAGAGAGAGGTGAGGGTGATTATGTCGTGGAAAAGGGCGCAGAGGACAGGAGAAAGAAACAGCCCGCATTTGTCAGTCATCACACATATTGGCCAGTATGTAAAGTACTACCATATTTGGCAAGCTGTGTCATTATGACTGTTTTTTCTTTTTTTCACTTTCTTTTTTTTTTCTTTTCTGCTTTGATTAAATAGAAAGTAAACAACTTGATGATATTAAACATCAAGTTGGACAGATCTTGTCTGTCAGCTTGTAAAATCTAGCTAAACTAGTTTATATAGAAATGTCGCTCTGTGTGTGTGTGTGTGTGTGACAAAGAGAGAGAGAGAGAGAGAGAGAGAGAGATAGAGGTGAGAGAGAGAGAGGTGTGAGAGAGAGAATACAACGAAGTTGTTGTGGAAAAGACTGTGCTAATGAAAGCTTTCAAAGTCCTTGATATTTAAAATATTTCTCTCTGCAATGTGGTTCTCTCCTCTCCCTCCCACACACATTCATTTCATATTTAGTTTTGAAAGGAGGAAAGAAAATTCCTGCGCAGCACACGTAACCCACAAATTAGGTGGGAGACAGATTGCAGTAACCAACCTACCGCCAACACACTCCATAAATACATGGTTGAACCCCCTTACAAGGCTGTCCAAAGCTTTTTAGCTCAATTCCGCCCCCCTCTCTCTCTCTCTTTCTCTCTACTGGTGCAGTACCCATCAAAAATGATGGGGTTTATTCTGGCTTCAGCTCAGTAATTGTTTATTTTCTGCTTCAAGCTTTAATTTGAACAAATTGACCCCTGAACTTATATTATAAGTCTGGTACTTAATCTATCGATATCTTTTGCTGAACTGCAGTTACACACACACATAGATATTATATATATATATATATACACACACACACACACAATGGGCTTTTTTTCAGTTTCCGTGTACCAAATCCACACACGAGGCTTTGGTCAGCCTGAGGTTACAGTACAAGACACTTGCCCAAGTGGGACTGAAACCTGGAACCAAGTGGTTAGGAAACAGATTTCTTACCAGAAATCGTTTTTCCACAACTCAACATCAAAAGATATTTCCTTTGAGGCTTATTCAGATTACAAGGAATCTAGATCAAAAGTCTAAAACTCCACCACCACCGCCCGTGTATAGGGCACCAGTCTGTCATAGAATTAACCCCCTCCTGCTCTCCACCCCCATCCTCAGATGCCACAGTTACTCATTTTCAGCTGAGCTTACAGAGGCAATGTGAAATGAAGTACCTTGCTCGAGAACACAATGTCCGATCTGAGAATTGAACCCACGAACTGCGAGATCGACATCGTAACCACTACACCATACACCTTCCCATCAAAAGATTCTCATTGCTTAACACTTTTCTAACATTTCTGTTCATTTTTTTTTTTTCCTGCAGTTTTCCCATCTGACTACACGGAGTCATCTCAGTGTTAAACTATCTGCTCACAAAAATTCCACAACGTTATAGATTACGGGACTGGTTTATCAAGAATCAAACACATTAACAGAGAAATATATTCCATTGAAAATATCCTAATCATTTCATTCATCTATATACTCAATAACGAGCAGCACTCTCTCTCACGCACACATACTTTGTTACAAAGCACAATGCTGTAAATAACATATATATACAATATAACAACAATATGTACTAACAATATACAATCTAGGTTTTGTTTTGCTCAAAGCTTTGCTTCACAGGTTTGTTGCTGTTGCTGTTCTTGTCAGCTTGTTTATAAATATTCATAACATATTGTGTGAACCAGTCTTAAACAGCCGTCGTTTCATATACAGTTCCGATCTGCATTAAATTGCCGTCTCAAAGTAATTTCGAGTGTGTTTATGACAACATGAAAGGCGGTTTAATTACTAACGACGGATAAATTAATTGAGAAAAGGATCTTAATTGTATAAAGCTGTCGCAGATTTCAATTGAAGAAATGGAACAAAAGAAATATGGAAATGGTAATGAGAATCGTGGAAATGATAACAAGAAATATGTACAACACGTTTCTGAGAGAAACCAATTAATTTATCATCAAGATTATGAAATTAGAGAGTAAATCTAAACAGATATTGTCAATATAATATTGAAGATTATTGGAAACCTAATCAATTAGTCTAGGTAGCACTATATTGGTTGTTGAAGTCCTCTCTGGCAGTCATCTAGTGGCAATATATTGGTAGTTAAATAACCTAACAGTCATCTAGTATATTGATACTTAGATGTTCTTTCTAATGGTCATCTAGTGATACTGTATCGGTAATTTGTTAATTACTATGTATCTTTTGCTCCTGGAGTAACACCATGTAACTGATACAATCTCTTGCTTTAACTATAAAGATGGAAAAAAAAAACTCTTCATTTTGGACAATACCATATTTGGACATGCCATGGAAATGTGGTGGTGGTGATGGGCTGAAATAAAACTAGTCAATGTCCTATAGGAACAGGTGTTGGGTCAGGCGGTCTGTATGTTTCAATCTTTGGATCAGCCCACTGCTTCCTCTCAAGTAAGTATTTCTCTGCTTCATGGTACAGATAGGCGGGTAGACAGCATTAATAGGGGTCATGGCTATTTCCACTCCTGCAGGCTACAAGTTAGCAATAGCTTGAATTTACAAGCTATCAACTAACAATAGGCTATGGACTACCAACAATAAATTGTCTCGGCTATAGGCTATTGTATAAGGGCTACATTCTATGTAACAATGGGTCCCTGGACTGGTTCTTGTGCGGGTGGCACATGAGATGCACCATTTTGAGCGTGGCCGTTGCCAGTACCGCCTGACTGGCTCCCGTAGGATTTTCGAGCGAGATCATTGCCAGTGCCCCTGGACTGGCTTGTGCGGGTGGCACATAAAAGACACCATTTCGAGCGTGGCCGTTTTCGTGCGGGTGACACATAAAAGCACCCACTACACTCTCTGAGTGGTTGGCGTTAGGAAGGGCATCCAGCTGTAGAAACTCTGCCAAATCAGACTGGAGCCTGGTGTTGCCATCCGGTTTCACCAGTCCTCAGTCAAATCGTCCAACCCATGCTAGCATGGAAAGCGGACGTTAAACGATGATGATGATGATGATGAGGTTGCAAGCAATCAGCTAACAATAACTAAGGAAAGACAGCAATAATAGGCTATGGGTTGTCACATGAAAAAAAAACCTGTAAAAGAAAACACCAAGTGAATAATGTACTAGATACTTAAGACCAAATAAAATGGTATTATGACACATCATATGACAGGTCTTCTGACAGCTTTTTTAAATGTCTTACCTTTTAGAGACAACAGATCGAACAAGGTTCCACTTGTTTTTCAGTTGGTCCAACATTGCTTGAAGAATATCTCGATCTTGGTCGCTTTTTGTGCAGCGGTCTTTAAGATTACGGCCAAGTCTTGTAGTGGAATAGTACAAGGAATGTTTAGCTGCCAGTTGGTGTTGAAAGAGCTGAAGAAACAAGGGAGGGAGGGAAAAGTTACAGAAGTAAAGAATAAAATCAAATATAAAATAAAAATCTCAGAACAAAGAATCAAATTGGTATTTGCAGACCTTCAAAAACAAAAAAAAATGCAAAGACAAAAATCTTTTCAATTATTTCTAAATAAATAAATAAACAGAACATATATTCTTTGGAATCAGTTAAAAATGGTAAAGTTAATGGTGAGACCATTTCGGGGTCCCAGAACATTATTAGATGTGGGGTGAAATGGTAAAGTGTTTAGAATGGATACAATGACTTGTGGTGTTTTGTGCTAGATCCCTACACTCTGAGTTCAAATCTTGCTGAGGTCAATTTTGTTATTCAGGTTGTTTAAGATGGTTGTGGTGGTTCATTTGGCAACCAAATGGTTTTGAGTTCAATTACCACTTCAAGCAGTACCTTGGGAGAGGTGTCTTCTAGTATAGCCCTAGGCTGACCAATGCCCTGTGAGTGAGTTTGATAGGTGGAAACTGCACAAAACCTGCCGAGAGAGAGAGAGAGAGAGAGAGAGAGAGTGAGTGTGTGTGTGTGTGTGTGTGTGTGTGTTTTATAACCCCAGGATTTATTTTTTAAAGCCTGGTACTATATTACTCTCTTTGGCTGAACTGCTAAGTTAGAATAACTAGAAGTGTTTCTTGCTGATAGACAAGAAAGGTGAACGGTGAGGAACAGGGAATCTTCCTATGGTGTGTAGACGTCACCATTCAGAGTGGAATTTCAGAAGAGAGGGTGGTGGGGATAACAGAGATGGAATATGGATTGGGTGGGAGAGAGAATTAGGGTGTTGGTGTATCCCCAAAGTCTTCATTAACCCCTGCAAGGAGCTTAGTCCAGATACTTACAACAGAGCAAACTTCACTGAAGGCAACCATGGGCCAAGCAGTGGCGATAGATATAATCCTTTCTACTATAGGCACAAGGTCTGGAATTTTGGGGGAGAGGGCCAGTCGATTAAATCGACCCCAAGTACTCAACTGGTACTTATTTTATCAACCCCGAAAGGATGAAAGGCAAAGTTGACCCCCAGCAGAATTTGAACTCAGGACGTAAAGACAAATGAAGTCCTACTTAACATTTTGCCTGGTGTGTTAATGATTCTGCCAGCTCGCCATCTTTGGAGATAAATATAACAAGAGGTAACCAGGTTTGACCGAGAAGACAGAAAACTTTGTTACAGTCAACTTGTTTTTTTTTTCTTCTTTCTTTTCCTTATTTGTGAATTGTACAACAAAATAGGACATCAAATGTTATTCTGCCAGCCATGACAGGAAATCAGGAAGAAAGAAAAAAAAAAGCTGAAGAATTGAACATTTAAACTGAATGTTTAATGAAGTGAGAGAGAACAAACGGTTGCTTTGTATATCTTTAGATGGCAGGAAGTGATGAGGTCACGACCTTATGACATACCCTGAACTTGGCATTTAACCCAAAGTTCAAAGGTCAGGACCTGGTGACCCACAACTTCTTGGAAGTGTACGAAATGGTCAATTCTTATTTTTGATAAATAAACTATTGCGAAGAGAGCATTTAATATGGATTGTAGGAACATCATATTCAGGTATGAAGTATCAGAATTTAAGATTTAGGGAGCGTGTGGTACTTCAATGTGGGTAAAAGGTAGGGAGGGGGGGATACAAAGTGATGTTTAGGGAGTGTAGGAATGTGAGCGAGTGAGAATTAGATGGTAAGGTTTAGGTAATGAGTATTAGAAGATTAAAACAGGGAGTATACAACTGTGAGGTTTAGGTAAGGAGTACATGAATGTGAGGTTTGCGTGTATGTGTTTGTCCTGTCCATACACTGTTTGTGTGAGTAAAACCCTTCAAGGCTTCACAAATGTGAAATTTAAAGTAGGGAGTATTCGAAGGTGAGGCTAAGGTGATGTGCATTAGGTAAGTTAAGATAGGGAGTATACAAATGCTAAAAGATTATTAAGGTAGGGAGTACATATTTTAGCATTCAGATTATTCTGGCAAATGTGATGCTTATTTATTCATAATGTTTGGAAATTAACGATGCATTATCTCAAAGCTTCGAGATTTCAACAATGTGATAGTTTATTTTTAGAATGACATTGTAGTGTAAGTGTGAGAGGCCAGATCTGGCCAGTTTGAACATAAACCAGGCAGAATATTTAAACTGGATATGGCCAGTTTCAATGCTTAAGGATTAAGGTGAGATTATTTCAAATGGGGAGTATTGGAGTGAAGGATTAAATTAGAGAGTATCAGAAACAAGGAAAAAAGGAAAATTCTAAGTGTGACCAACAGTGAGGTATAGTGGTGTGGATAGTGCTGGAAGTGAACCTGTGACAGTGAGATTATTTTAAAATATTTTAATGTGATAGCATGTTGTCAACTTAATGTGACAGTCCCATAAAAGGAAGAATGCTACTGTTATTTAGCCCTAGGAAACACTGTTTCCTGTTGGACTTGACACATTTCCTGTGTGGCACCTTGGGCAAGTGCCTTCTACTATAGCCTTGGGCTACCCAAAGCCATGTGAATGGATTTGGCAGATGGAAACTGAAAGAAGCCCATCATATATATATATATAATCTATGTGTGTGTCTTTGTTTGTCCCCCATCACCATTTAACAACTGGGGTTGGTGTGTTTACATCCCCAAGGCAAAAGAGACTAATAGAATAAGTACTTGACTTAAGAATGAAGTCCTGGGGTCGATTTATTTGACTGAAACCACTCAAAGTAGTGTGCTCCAGCATGGCCAAAGTCAAATGACAGATACGAGTAAAAGAAAGGAATAAAATAAAAGAAAAACAAATAATTAAATGAACACCCTGTGTTAAATTGGCCAAAGATGACCATCCCCAACTACAACAATATCTGTTTCAACAGATGATTCCACATCAAGAACTTTGCAAAGCAAACACAGAAACTAAATCAATTAACAACAATTTATTATAAGATAATTTAATTGAAAGCTAATATATTTAACGAGTTCAACACAGGAGAGAGAATATATTGTGAAGTTAGTGGAAATATAGAAGTGTTTGGACGTTAATATAGATAAGTGCTTGATTGGTGGAATTGTAATAGAGTGGAAAGAGTAGAGGTTAGGGGTCAAGCCAGTATAGATAATAGGGCCTTAGGGAGAAAGTTAGGGATCAGTTCAATGTAAACATTATATTCAAGAGAAAGCGGTTGGTTTAATTTGCTTTGAGATTATACATACATACATACGTGTATATGTGTTTATATATATATGTGTGTGTATATATATATATATATATGCATGTGTGTATATGTGTGTGTAAGTATATGTATATATATGTGCATGCATATGTATGTATAAATATATATGTATATGTGCATGTGTACATGTATATACATGTGTGTGTGTATATATTATATATGTGTGTGTGTATATATATATACATGTGTATGTGTGTAGTGTATTATATGTGTATATGTTATGTATGTGTGTACGTGCAGTGTATGTATATGTGTGTGCATGTATGTATCTGTGTATGTCTGTGTTTGTGTGTGTGTGTGTGTGTATATATATATATAGATATATATTTGGGGGCATTATTACATTATTAATGGAAATATTGATCACCTATTGAGTACACTGTAGCCAGAAAGTCTGTTTAAATACATCAATATTGACAGAATATAATGTGCAACAGAGTGAGTTCAGAACGCGTGTGCGTGTGTGCGTGTTGATGTGTCTGTTTGTGTGCACATGCCTGTGCATACTTGTGTTTGTACATGAATGAGTGTGTGCACATGCCTGTCCATCTGTGTGTATGTGTGTGTCCATCAGTGTGTGTGTGTGTGTGTGTCTGTCCAACTCTGTGTGTATGTGTCCATCTTTATTTGTGTGTGTGTGTGTGTGTGCCTGCCTGTTCACACACATTTTTTAGCAATATTACTCCAAGACAAGGAACAGTACCAGCTTACCTTTTAACCAATAATAATAATAATAATAATAATAATAATAATAATAATCTTTTCTATTATAGGCACAAGGCCTGAAATTTTGGGAGAGGGGATAAGCTGACTACATCGACCCCAGTGCATAACTGGTACATATTTCATCAACCCCGAAAGGATGAAAGCCAAAGTTGAACCCAGTGGAATTTGAACACAGAACATAAAAGACAGACGAAATGCCACTAAGCATTTTGCCCAGTGTGCTAGCAATTCTGCCAGCTAGCCACCTTAAAATAATAATTCTTTCTACTCTAGGCACAAGGCTTGAAATTTTGGGGGAGGGGGCCGGCCAATTAGATCGACCCCAGTACACAACTGGTACTTAATTTGTCACCCCCCCCCCAAAAGGATGAAACGCAAAGTTGACCTTGGCGGAATGTGAACCTAGAATCTATTAACGGGCGAAATACCACTAAGCATTTCGTCCACCATGCTAATAATTCTGCCAGCTCACCACCTTAATAATAATAATAATAATAATAATAATAATAATAATAATAATAATAATTCTTTCTACTTTTGGCACAAGGCCAGCAATTGTGTTAAGGGGTCAGCAGTTACATCAACCCCAGTATTTCACTGATACTTATTCTTTCAAGTCCAAAAGAATGAAAAGCAAAGTCGTTCTTGGCAGAATTTGAACTCAGAATGTAAAAAGAGAAGGAAAAAACGTCACTAAGCATTTTACCCAATGCTCCAACGATTCTGCCAGCTCGCTACCTTAATAATAATAATAATTCTTTCTACTAAAGGCACAAGGCCTGAAATTTGGTGGGAGAGGACTAGTCGATTACATCAGCCCCAATGTTACACTGGTACTTAATTTATTAGCCCCAAAAGGATGAAAGGCAAAGTCAACCTCGGCGGAATTTGAACCCAGAGCATAGCAACAGATAAAATACTGCTAAGGATTTCACCTGGCATGCTAACGATTCTGCCAGCTTTGAAATTTTGCCACAAGGGCAGCAATTTTGGGGGAGGGGGTAGTCAATTGCATCAACCTCAGTATTTTACTGGTATCTAATTTATCAGTCCCGAAAGGATGAAAGGCAAGGTCAACCTTGATGGAATTTGAACTCAGAGTATAGCTGCAGACAAAATACCACTAAGCATTTCGCCTGGCGTGCTAACGATTCTGCCAGCTTACTGCCTTAAATAATAATAATAATAATAATAATAACAACAACAATTTCTTTTGTTTGCCACGAGTGCAACAGAAGGTGAAAAGAGACATAACAGAAGAAAAGTGCATAATGAGTGAAGAAGGTAAGATGTGAAGATGGCGCCACAATTCCATTAAAAGAGTTTCATGAAACATTTCATACATTTCAAAAATGCAAAATGAAGAATTTAGAATAGAAAAAGAAAAGACAACAGAATATTTGACAAGCAAATTGTGATGGATTGACGTGTGATATAAAAGACTGACAAACATATTGACTGAAGAATGACATAAAAGATTGATATAGACTGACAAACAGTGAAGAGTGATGCTGACTGACAAACACATTCGGTGAAGAGTGATGCTGACTGACAAACACATTCGGTGAAGAGTGATGCTGACTGACAAAAACATTGCGTAAAGAGTGATGCTGACTGACAAACACATTCGGTGAAGAGTGATAATGACTGACAAACACATTGAGTGAAGAGTGATAACGACTGACAAACACATTCGGTGAAGAGTGATAATGACTGACAAATGCATTCGGTGAAGAGTGATAATGACTGACAAACACATTCAGTGAAGAGTGATAATGACTGACAAACATTCGGTGAAGAGTGATAATGACTGACAAAAACATTGAGTAAAGAGTGATACTGACTGACAAACACATTCGGTGAAGAGTGATAATGACTGACAAAAACATTGAGTAAAGAGTGATACTGACTGACAAACACATTCGGTGAAGAGTGATAATGACTGACAAAAACATTGAGTAAAGAGTGATACTGACTGACAAACACATTCGGTGAAGAGTGATAATGACTGACAAAAACATTGAGTAAAGAGTGATACTGACTGACAAACACATTCGGTGAAGAGTGATAATGACTGACAAAAACATTGAGTAAAGATTGATACTGACTGAGAAACACTAACATTGCATTCAACTTTATTCACAGTCACACTTATCTCATATCTCAACTCTAATCTGGCTTCAATTTTTAAGAATCCCTTAAATTTCTTTGTAGTATATTTTCTAATAAAATTTTTTTTCTTTGTTGTATTGCAGGGAAATATATTTTATTTTTTACAAAATATTAAATTTCCATAATTCAAATATTTCAGCAAAATCCATTTTCCACTAAATAGTTCAGACAACATGGAATTGTCTCCCTTTAATAGAAATTATCAGATGACAAAAGGAAATGGTGCTGTATTCATTCTTGGAAACTGTAAATGTAGGAATAGAAAATTTCAAGATTGATGTGGCTGTAGTCGTAGCAACAGAAGATTTTGTGTTCAGTGGGGTTCTTTTATCATATATATTTTAACAGACTATTAAGGGCTTCATAGTCTTACTTAGAATTACAAAGGTTTCCAGCCCTCTTAAAGGGACTATTTTAAAAAACAAAATTGGATGATAAATGTCAAATCTGTCACATTGTACACAACTGGCATGTCAAGACTGTCACTTTGTATACCAGTTGACAAATGTCCAGATTGTTATATGATACACCACTGACACATGTCTAAATATGTCCATTGCACACTACACGATTGCAATAGAAAGTCATAGGGTGATTTCTCAACATATCTGTTGCATTGGTGAAACAGTTCCCTTCAGAATATTCAACCATTTCTCATCAGTGATACTTCACCAAATACAGTGAAATTTGTTTCATTGAGGAGGTCTAATAAGACTGAAAGAGGACAGGAGTTGTCTCCCATATTTGAAAAAAATAATTTACTATTTGTTGATAACCTAGTATCTTTTCCTCACCACAATACGGTTTCTAATTAATTAAATGTTAACACTAATTTATCTATAGTTACTTAACTGTAATAGGTGAACTGTGACAAATGTTCAGAAGAGGAGGAGAAAGGTCTACATGTAATAGTAGTAGTAGTAAGAATAAAAGAAACAGTTGATGTGTAAATAGATGGTAGCAAGATGAATTGAAGGGGAAAGACAAGGTATGTCATTATTAGAATTGATATGTAACAGAACTGGTCTAAAAACATTGAAATAATAAAGTTTAGCTACAATTCCAAAAGTCTTTTATTGATTTTTCAAGTCGACAGTGGAACAATTAAACATTAATGGTAACTTTAAAATGGAACTGGCAGTGACATCGGATTTCATCATAGTAGAAAGTTAAATTAATAACAACTAGGTTACACTGATGTACCTTCTGTTAGGGTACACTGATGTACCTTCTGTTAGGGTACACTGTGTTTTTTAGCAACTGAGGAGAGGCAACATGTCTAAATGGTGAAGATGGTATTGCTAAATAAAATATTTAAACATAACTTCAAAAAAGAGTCTTTTGTTCAAGTCTAGGATTTTAGAATATATATATATATAAGGACATTACTATACAATAATGCCTCACGCTATGAGGGACTCTAAGGTCAGACTACCATAAAAAACACATTTTTACCTAACGCGAGGAAATGCAACTCTCAAAGCCAACCCCTTAAACACAGACTGAATTATAGATCATATCATAGACCATATTATACTGATGAGTAGAGGTTGTATAATACTACAATAACTACGAAATCATGATCTATAATTCAGTCTGTTTTTAAGGGGTTAGCTTTGAGAGTTGCATTTCCTCGCGTTCGGTAAAAATGTGTTTTTTATGGTAGTCTGACCTTAGAGTCCCTCATGGCGTGAGGCGTTATTGTATAGTAATGCCCTTATATAAATAAAAATATATATTTCGGGAATAAATGATGGATATTTTTCCCTTATGAGGTTTTTTTCATGCTAGCTACTTGATAAATTATTGTAAAAGAATTCGTCCTACTATTGAATTTATATATATATATATATATATATATATATATATATATATATATATGTCTTTTGTTATTTTCAATGTTCAGTTTTTTAATGTTCGATTTGACTATATATACATGAAATATTCCATTCCAACTGTATTTTTTTTTCTTATCTCACTATTGAAAGCCAAATAAATGAATAAGATAGTTTAGCAGAACTGCCTGCTTTCCAAAAACACATTTGAAAATGTCTAAATAATCTTCTTCTTTGTCCTTAATCCTTTTGTTACTGTATTTATCTTTAGATGCTTTGTGTTTCTTTCAATTACTTTAAATACAACAACAAAGGATTTAGTAAAATAACTTAGTTATCATTCAGCTAGTGTTAGGAACATAAATTGTGACTAAGGTTTGGTGGAAGATTTTAATTCAGAACTTTTGAAAACAAGACATTTGTACTACAGAGCCAGAGGTAGTTTCAGCTGGGTTGGTATCAAAAGGGTTAAGAATTGTTTCTCTATTATATATTCTAACCCTTTTGTTACCATTTTGCTGTTGAGATGTTCTGTGTTTCTTTCAATTAATTTAAAATATAACAAAGAATTTAGTAAAATAACTTAGTCATTATTAAGCTAGCGTTAGGAACATAAATTGTGACTAAGGTTTGGTGGAAGATTTTGATTCAGAACTTATGAAAACAAGACATTTGTACTACAGAACCAGAGGCAGTTTCAGCTGGGTTGGTATCAAAAGGGTTAAATAACCAAAGAATCAAGTCCTCAAGAAAAAAGGAAATCCCACAGTGAAAAGAAATCCCACAAAAACCGTGACAAAATGAAATATAAAATAATGAAAAGAGATATAAACCCACAAGGAAAAAAATATCATGCATGGGTTTAACAAAATGGAAACCATAAATAACAAATAAAAGTAAATAAAAATAATAATAATGATAAACTTTTTAAGAATTCTAAATGTGCATTGGGCTAGTATGTGCCAGACATACATTGCAGACAGAATAATGCAAGAGGTTGAGAAGTGACATGCAGCTCCGTACTTTGTCTAAGAAGTGCTTCTTCAGCACTTTGGGTTTTTTTTTTTTTAATAAGGAATGGAAAAAAAAATAAGATAAAGAAGAAAGAAAGTTTGGATGAAATTCTAAATGCAACATAATCAAAGACAAATCGATATAAAGCAGGACTGACAACATGCTAAAGAAACAGAATGGCATATATATATATATATATGTATATGTACTGGTTTGGTATACCTTAACGTGGAGCAATTGGCTTATACGGGTTTCCATATCCACTGGTTTTGGCTGAGACATCAAAAAGATAGGCAACAATAACAAGACAAATTGAGAAATGGAAGGTAAAAAAAAAAAGAAAGAAAGAAAGCAGGGTAGAGGTGGTAGCATATGTAGTGGGGATGGGGTGGGGTGGAGGAGAGAAGAAAACAAAAAGCTCGAATGAAAGGAATGAAAAGCAATAAAAGTTGACTTGATCTTTCGTCTGATTTTAAAATGAGAAAATAGAAATTTTAATAATGGTAAATTACTAAAGTGGGGGGTTTGAGGGTGGCTGTGTGTGGTTAAGGAGCTTGCTTCTCAAGCACATTGTTCCGGGTTCGGTCCCACTGCATGGCACCTTGGCCTAGTGTCTTCTGCTATAGCCTCGGGCTTGTGAATGGACTTGTAGATGGAAACTGAAAAGCCCATGGTATATGTGTGTGTATCTATGTGTTTGTGTCTGTCTCCCACCACCGTGTGACACACACACACACGTGTGTGTGTGTGTGTGTGTGTGTGTGTGTATATATATAAAATATACATACACGTATATAAATTCTATTTCTAATGACTTTATGAAACTGAAGATAAAACAGTTCTAACTTATTGAATGCCTTTAAAGAATTCCACATCAGTTGATGCGAAGATATAAAACTCATCATCATAAGAAATGGTTACTGTAGCACTGGAGAGATGGAGGTTGGGGGTCACTGCAACACCAAAAGGACACAATAAAAACCAGTTTGTAGAGACTAGATAGACCAGACCTACAATGTGACATAACAAGAGATCCACAATGTCACACAAGGGAGACATACATTGTGACATAAATGAGAACCACAATGTCATACTGTGACACAAGAGAGATTCACAATGTCAAATGTGGGCAAACCCACAATGTTACACGAGGGACACTCGCAATGTCACACGAGGGCAAACCCCAATGTCACATGAGGGAGACCCCACACTTTGACAAAGGAGAATTAGATAACATGTGCCACCCAGTGGCACAAGGGAGAACCAGGCTGTAGTCAGTGCAACACTAAGAATATATCAAGTATAAATTTAAAATAAAACTTCAGGATTTATGGAATGTTTTCACAGCATCAAGAGTTAAACTTTAAAGGAGACAAAACTGTCTTTAATCCTTTATTTTCAGGTTCCTAAAACCCATAAGCCTCTCTACTAAATCTAAGATCTGGAATTAGCAATATATTTTGGGGGCCTAATTGTATTTTTAGATTAAATTGGGACCCAGATGAATAAATCAGACGAAACTACTTCAATGAACAGTAATGAAATTTGTTAAAATTTAAATACAAAAAAAATAATGATGAAATTAATTAAGGAAAATGAGGAATTTTTAATGAGTATAATAATTAGTATACTTAATTTAGCTTTTTTTTTTATCTTAACTCACCTTCAGCTCATCCATTTCCTCTTTCATTTTGTTGACTTGTGTGAGAGGAGAAGCTTGCACTTGTGGCGTGAGGAATGAGGTCAGCATGTCTTCACTGGAATCTAACCAATCGCAAAGATCCTTCCACGATTCTTCAAACTATAAGAAATGACCAAAAAAAAAAAACAGATAAATAATATAAAAGATTAGATTTTGTTTCCCACCATCTCCTGTTTTAGCCAAAATAGAAATACCACACTGCCTGGCATTCAAGTCAACATACTATAAGAATTGGATGAGATATGACGGCTCGGCCTTCTCTCCCCAGTTCTTATATTAATCATTAAAATCCAGAAATACAACAACACGAGGTATAACGGTAACAACAGATCAATAATTTATTCTAGGTTGGCGTAGAGCCGTTTCGTTCCTGGGTGAACAGGTATGCCACTAGAATACCAAGGAAGCTTCGACCACATGTCGGTATAGAGTTGAGAGAGCACTGGAGGATACGTGTTGTCACGACCGCTGCTAGATAGAGAAGAGGACGAACGCTATTGCTCTCTCTCCACCTGTTGCCTTGCGCATGCGTGCCCGGGTACTTCCGCTGACGGCAAGTCCCTTGCACATGCGCAATGGCACTTCCCAAGATGGCGGCCACACACGCCACTACAATAGTATATAGAGTGAGCATTCAAACATCGTCATTATCTTTCTACAAAAGGCCCCAAAGGTGAAATGGCAGCAACATATGACAAACGAATGCCTTTACGGAGACCTGCCAAAAGTTAGCAAGAAGATCAGGCAAAGACAATTGTAACTATCTGGTCACCGGAAGAATCCAAATTAGTCTTGTGGGACCCACTTCATGGTGATGTAAGAAGAGGAAAATGTTGTCACACATCAACTTGATTGCAGACATTGGTCTGGAATGTATCCAGGACCTTGATGATGTATCGAGAAGTATGGTGGGTAGACTTTGTTGCTGTGACCTGGGTTGGAACCTGACTATAAAGAAAATTTCTTTTGTTTTGAATAAAAAGACTATTTTCTCAAATCTTGCTTCAGGTCACATGGAATTTTTGATCTTCCAAATCTTTTTTGGGTGTACAAGACAACCTACTTCTTTTGGGAGATTTAAATTTTGGTTTGAAAAATTAAACTTGCATGGCAGAAAATACAGCAAAGAGGTTTCATTAGAAATAATAGACCTCATTAACAATAAAATTAATCACTTTATGATATATATATACGTTAGCGTAAAATCACTCAAAGATGTATTACTGTAAATATACTTAATACATATTATTATAATACAGACACTGAAAGATATATCAGATTTGGGAAATCCCCAAAATATCATCGTTTAACGTCCATATTCCATGTTGGCAGACTCTGACTTCTGTACTACTGGCACCTCCGACTCCCCTTTATGTAATTAAGTGATTGTGGTTTACATATCTCAAAGCATACGCTTGTACTTTCAGTAGGCCTATAGGTTAGAACTGGTTTATATAAAAGAATAAAGACATTGTGAGTCGGTATTACCGACTCCGACTCCAACTCCACAGCCCTGTATGTTGGTATGGGTTGGATGGTGCAACAAAACCTAACAGGGGCCAGAGGACGGCATCAAACTACAATGTCAGCTTTGGCATGGTTGCTATGGCTGGATACTCTTCCTAATGCCAACCAACTTACACAGTGTACCGGGTGCTGTTTTCCATGGCACCAGCACTAGTGAGGTTGCCAAATATCTGAGAAATTCACAAGACAAAGGAAAGTCCCTCTTGACTGAGTGGAGGAGTAGAAAGGGAGCTTTTTATGTTAGGTGTTGAGAGGCTGAAGTATGACAGAGGAACAGGCACAGTTATCCTGCTGTAGAGAATATACATGGCTACCCTGCATTATATAAGGGTAGGTGAGAGTATCTGGAAATAAGACAATGCTACAGAGCTGCCCTGGGTCCATTTTGTCTGTTCTGATATGGTTTCTGCAGCTGTATGCTCTTCCTAATATACTTTACAGAGTGTATTGGGTGCTTTTAACATGGCACCAGCACAGGTTACAAATATCCAAAATATAAATCAGGAGCAACAGCTTGTGCTCATATTTCAATAAATTACCATTGTTTAACGCTATCATTCAATTACTAGTTCTTCAAAGAATCCTTCTTACTTACCCGTCTGTCTTCGTGGTAGGATTGTTGCAAGAGGCGTTCCCTCTCGTCAGTTCTTCGCAAGAGCTTTTTCCATCGTAACCTGATGCCCACCAAAAGGTTTTTGATGTAAATAGTGTCTTGTTTTCTACCAAAATATTTCAAGTAGGTACCGGTGCGGTCCAACTTCTGCATCCACTCTGTGTATGACTGAACATCTTTCTTGAAGTCCTGCAAATCAAAAATGAAAGAATATTGCAGTAATTGTTACGAATTCTTCTTGAAACTGTTGAACCAATTCTTGGAAAATATTGCTGGAAGTAATTTAACCCTTCAACATTCAGATTACCTTATCAAATGTAATCCTTATTTATCCACATTGTTTTTAATTAATCACACAATTGTCTAATAGTTTTGAGAATTTGATGCGATTGTTTATTTTTAGAATAACATTGTAGGGTAGGTGTAAGAGGTTGGATCTGGCTAGTTTGAACTTAAAACAAGTAGGATATCTTGGCCAGATATGGATGGTTTCAATGCTAAAGAGTTAAATATATGCATGATAAAGGGCAAAATTTGACCTTGGTGGGATTTGAACTCAGGATGTAAAGAGACAAATACCACAAGGAATGCAGGGAAAATGGAAAATGACTTGGGAAAGTGGCATCTGCATACAATATCATTTAATAGCCATTTTCCATTTATGCATGAGTTAAACGGGTTGACTGAAGCTGGTCAGCCGAAGTGCTGCACCAGAGTGTGTATGTGTGAGAGTGTGTATGTGTGAGAGAGAGTGTGTGTGTGTGTGTGTGTGTGTGAAAGTTTGTGTGTGTATGTGAGAAAGTGTAAGTGAGCGTGTGTCTACTTGAGAACCAGTGTTGGCTTGTTTACATCCCTGTAACTTAGCAGTTCAGCAAAAAACACCTATAGAATAAGTACCAGACATAAAAAAATATATATATAAATAAATAAATAAGTGCTAGGATTGGTTTGTTTGACTAAAACCCTTCAAGACGGTGCCCCAGCATGGCCACAGTCCAATGACAGAAACAAGTAAAAGATGAAAGATCTGCACATCCATGTATAGATGTCAGGTCATTCTTGACCAATGGAGACCCTCGATGTTTCAGTGACCCCAGAGAAATGAAAGACAAAATTAACTTGGGCAGGATTTGAACTTAGAACTAAAAGCATTGTAAATGAATACCACAAGGTACTAAATCTGATGCCCCACCAATTATACCGAGTGAATTTGCTATTTACTTACAGCATGTTCTTTTATTTGTTCACACACTTTCTCCACAATTTTACTGGGGAACTTAAAACCTCGCATCAACGTCTCAGCCGAGTTCAACCAATCAGAGAATTTCTTTAAAGTCGTGTGGAATTCTTCAACATGTTGCAGATGTTCTTTCATTTTGTCCTGGAATAAAAGAAGAATTTCATCATCATTATAACATTAAAGATATTTACGACATTCTTGTCGACGTTCACGACGCCTGAGGACATCCATCATGCCAAGAACATCTGTGACAGCAAGAACATTCACAACACTGAGAGTGTTAATGACATTCTTAAAGAGTTTAATATTATCAAAGATATAACAACGAGGAATTTATAAGATTTACACATGAAAAAATGGATTCAAGACAATATTTAGAGGTAGTTGTATATCTAGATGTCTATGTGTATCTATATGTGTACCAGGGTGTAGAAATACTTGGGTTGGTGTCCGAGGGCACAGTAAGTCCACTGGGAGTGAGGGACCCCTGGTCCTTGTCATGGCATTCCTCTTGGAGACAGTTAACTTGTCTATAAAACCTGCTGCTCTACTGAGCAGGATATCTTGTACTTTGCATGAATCTGGGCTTCTTGGTGTTGCCAGTGAGAGTCGTGTTGTCATTCAAGCTGTACTGGACTTGAAACCATTACACAGGCTTTTCTGACGTCCCACTCAGTGATCGTCATGATAGTCTAAGGAGTAGGCAGCCATCATATATGTGTCACCATCATCATTTAATGTCAGCCTTCCATGCTACTATGGGTTGGACAGTTTGACAGGAGCCAGCCAGGCAGAAGATTGCACCAAGCATCACGTCGGTTTTGGCATGGGTTTTATGGCTTTTACAGCTGGATGCTCTTCCTAACACCAACCATTCCGCAGAGTGGACCGAGTGCTTTTTACGTGGCACGAGCACTGGCAGGGGCCACCAAGTAACTTGCAAGACAAAGTTCATTGAGAGGGGATGGGGGGGGGGGCACTGGAGGAGGTGATCTTGTGCCAGATGATGAAAGGTTAGAGTGTGACAGAGAGACAGAAATAGACATCTTGCTGAAGAGGAGATACATGATGAGAGAGAGAGAGAGAGAGAGAGGAACGGAGAGAGTTCAATTATCAAAAGTAAATTAATTAATGCTCTCTCGAAGTCTATTATTTCTTACGACATCAACAACATACAATCCTCGCTGGTAAGAACAAAGTTTCTAAACTGGCTTGAGGAACTCAAAGGATTGCTTTGGTACAATGGTAGAAAAATTTGCCATGTTTACAGATGTGAGTTCAAATCTCACAGGCAGCTTTTGAAAATCTTTCTATCCAAAGGGCTTTTTAACCCAATAATTACATACCGTTATTTATAGCTTTATCTGCTTAGAGCTCCACAGTTAAAAATGAATTATTTCATGTTCTCTCAAAGTTTCCAAATTCTTATGTCAAAACAGACACACACCCATATGCACACACACATATATATATACACACACACACACACACATTATTTGTATGATTCATTTGAATCAAAGTATCTTAATAATAAAGACGCCAAGTTAGGTTCAAGATTAGCATATTCGTGTATACGCTAATATGTCCAAAACAGCTGTAGAGAATCCTAACCATATATATATATATATATATATGTATATATATATATATATATGTATATATATATATATATGTATATATATATATATAAAATACTGTTCTGTGATACTTACTCTTCGTCTCAGAGTTCTGTTCTTCGTTTCGTGCCATCTTTCTCGTAACTTCTTCAGTTTTTCACTGAGTTGGAAAATATTTTCTGGTTGGCATCGATCCATCATGTCTTGACCATTTATTTGCAGAGATTTGACACAATCTTCTTTGATATCAAGTTCTTCACATCGTTTCTAAAAGAAAATAAACAAAAACAAACAAGAAATAAAATTTTTATCTTACTGAAGAAATCATTTATTCGAAAAAAAAATGTCTGTGGAATATTTATCATGGTTTTTATATGTAGAAATCTTGTGGAAGATACCTGTATAAAAGACTCGTTATAGTTTATTTATATATAACGATGTATAAATGCAGCCATGCTTGTAGGCACAGGCATGACTGTGCGGTTAAGAAATTTGCTTCCCAACCACATTGTTTCAGGTTCAGTCCCAGGCAACTGTCTTCTGCTATAGCCTCAAGCTGACCGAAGCCTTGTGATTGAATTTGATAGGCAGAAGTTCCTGTGATGTGTGTGTGTGCATGTCTGAAAGTGTTAGTGCCTCTCTAACAGAGAGGAGGGAAAATAACAATCACATGACATAATGTCATTAGCTCCAAGACAAAACCTCTTTAATCTTTAATTTAAGCATGTTTTTATCAAGTTGATGATGCTCTTAATTATCTGCAAGCAACAAAAATGGGTGGTTAACGAGGTGAAATAAGGGAACGTTTTCCTCTCAACCCATGCCAACCCATTAGGGCTGGTTTCCTGGTTTCCAATAACATATAAATTCCCCTCCTGGATGGGATGCCAGTCCTTCACAGTGTTACTCATTTTTACCATCTGAGTAGTCCGGAACAATGTGAAATGAAGTGTTTTGCTCAAGAACACAACACACTGCCTGGTCCAAGAATGGAAACCACAATCTTACAATCATGAGACCAACACCCCTAACCACTAAGCCATGCACCTCCACTGTGGTTAATTCCATCATCATTAAATGTCCATGTTCCATGCTGGCGTGGTCTGGATGGGTCAACAGGCTCCAATGAGGCAGAAAACTATGTCAAGCTCCAATGTCTGCTTCAGCATAGTTTCTACAGCTGGATGCCCCTTCTAACACCAACCACTTTACAAAATGTACTGGGTGCTTTATTCATGGCACCAGCACAAGGGAGATTGCCAAGTAAGTGACCTCACTAATGCCAGTGCCACCCAGTAAACTATCTGTAAATAATTTTTATACTGTAATAATGTTTTCTTCTTTAACTCTACAGTATTTAAGCTGGTCATATCCAGTCAAAATATTCTACCTGTTTTAGGTTCAAAATGGCCAGTTCCTGCCTCTCACACCTTCTCTACAATGTCAGTCTAAAATTCAAGTTACATCATCAAAATCTCAAAGTTATGGGATAATGCATGGTTAATTCCAGTATGAATAAATAAACATTAAATTAGACAGAATATTCTCTATACTAAAGGGTTAAAATGAAATTGAGAAAAAAAGCAATAATCAATTTGAATTTGTCGAATTTAAATGAACAAGGTGGAAAACATAATTAGAGGAGAAAAGACTTACGATGAAATTATCCAGTTGTCCTCTGGCTGTTTCTGGAAGAGCCCCAAACGGGGGTTGAGACTTCAGTTTCATACGGAGATCCGTAATCCAATGAAGCATATCGTCAACGTCACCAGAGAATTTCTTTACCTTTAAACAGAACACCAAAAGATATATTAATTATTGAAGATTACCATTAAGGATAATCAATGAATTCTTTAAAGAAATATATATTCTCTTGAAAGTAAATTTAGTCACGGAATAACTGTAACCCAAAATAACTGATATAATTAATAAAATAATAATAATAATAATAATAATCATAATTTGGTATAAGGCTTCCACTGAAGATTCACTTCTTGAGAATAGGAAAGATAATCAGATGGTTTTTGAACAGTTCAAGACTTATTGAAATCATGTGGATATCCAAAGTTACATAAATTCTTCCAGGAATAAAACCAAATGTGAGCCATGTCAAATAATAATAATAATTGTTTCTGATATTTGAAACTCAGAATATAAAAACCCAGAACAAATACTGCAAAACATCTTGTTTTTTTATTTTTCAGGAGTTCTAATGATTCTGCAGGAATATTGCTTAATTATTCACAACATGGCATCATGCCTTCAGATGTTTATGTAGAAGAATGAATATTAGACAGAGTTAAAAATAATAGAAGATATTTTCGAAATTCTCGCATTTAACAACCTGCCCAAGATTCCCTGGGTCCTATGTTACAAACTTTTTGTTTCAAACTGATCTAAATTAAAACTTTCTCCCAAATTTCCTGTTAACTTCTGTTACAAACACCAACTGAATATCTACAAAGTTATAGTAAATTCTTCATTACTTTCAAAATTGATTGAAAGGAAAGTATTTAGCATCGTTATTGAAATAACCATGAATTGAAACAGAAACATGGTAACAAAAGACTTTAAAATAAGTAATCATTGTTAGTTTCCATGCAACCAATAGTAAAGTTTGCCCTTCATCAAATTCCTTACTTTAACCCTTTTAATAGCAACCCACCTGCAACTGTCTTCGGCTCTGTGATACAAACTTCCTTATTTAAAGTGATATTAATTTAAACTTTCTTCCATCAAAATTTAACCTTAATTTATGTTCCAAACACCAGCATAATAAATAATAATGAAGTTATTGTATTAAATTTCTTGATATTTTCAAAATTAATTGAAACAATGTTTAGCAGCAGAAAATATGGTAATGAATAGATTAAAAATAAATAAATGAAAGTAAGTTCCTAACAAAAAAATGCTTGAAATCTTTTGTTATTTTTGAATTCTGTAGAACATATTCTAAACCAATGACTTGACTAAGACTTAGAAGAAAATAAAGGAAACCAAACCAGAGTGATTCCAGTGCAGTGTTGTTTACCAAATTACAGATGTTTAATTAAAAATACTGGGAATGAATTTATCTAATTATAGTCAGTAGTTGTTAGTGAAGAACTGTAATTAAAATAGCTGAATAATTAACAGTTTCATCAATGATGTGTCATTAATGTGATTGGTGAAGGGGGTGGGGGAGATAACATCAAACAGGTCTTTGCAGTAAGGGCGTCCCAAGAAAAAAAAACATGAGGAGAAAGTGGTTTTCCTTTTTACAGCAGAAACCCAATATATCTACTCAAAATTTCATTACCTTTAACAGTGGAAAGGTAGATCTTTTGTTGAGGAATGTCACGTTTGAAAGTATTTTTTATTGATATGCCAAGTTTATCAAGGCAATGCAATTTGCAGAAAATACCAATTCTATATTTGGGCAGATAGATATCATTTTTGGAAAAAACCCACGAAATTTAATTTCACAGTTAAAGATAGTAATCTTTGACTTGAGGAAGATTAAGCTGCTATTTCTAACAAATTAAGGACTACATTATTCAATGTAACAAACCCATTTACTACAGATATCAGACATGTATGCTCAAAATTTCATTAACTGCAGAAATCAGTGTTATATACCAATTTGTTTGTTTCTTTTTTTTAATAATGCCATGTTTGAAACTGTTTTGTGTTGAGATATATCAAGTTTATTAAGGCAACGTGACTTGCAGAAAAATATTTTTGGGTGTTTGGTAGGTATTTAACATCCATTACTGGAATAACCACAAAATTTAATTTTGCAGTCAATGGGTTAAGACAGTACCCTCTAATTTGAGGGAGATTTGGCTGCTATTTCTAACAAATTACGGACCACATTATTGGATGCAACTAACCCATTCACTGACGAAATCAAATATACTCATTGAAAATTTCATTACCTTTAACTGCAGAAATCAGTTTTATATACACATGTATCTTTTATTGAAGAATGTCATGTTTGAAAGTATTTTTTGCTGTGATATGTCAAGTTTATTGTGTGTGTGTGTGTGTGTGTGTGTGTGTGTATGTATGTATATATATACTACATATATTCCTGGGTAATAGTATAAAGACTGCACCCCTCTGCCAAGTCATGTTGTGCCAGTGTGGCAGGGTAAGCTCATCAAACCAGTATGATTTCGGTAGAGAATATGCTAAGGCTTTCATCCTGCAGTGGACAGACTGAACATAGGCAATCTAAATCTATATACATACATATATATACGTATATATATATATATATATATACTCCAAGAAAGTTAGGGGTTGTGAATCCAACCCACTAAGGGATAATATCTATCCAATATACTGCTAGGAGGATACCCAATTATTATTACACTAGTGTTTCGGTCACTAGATGTCCTTTTTAATTTTAATTACTGATATGACACAATATGTCATATGTGTTTGTATATTGTTTTTATTGTCCTCTTAGTTGAAAAATAAACTGGTAAATTGACATAATACAATGTCTGCAAGTTGATGAGCACCACCTATTAATCCCCTCCATTTTCTTATTGCTATATATATATATATATATAAGGCTTTGTTATAACTTGGCAAACGAGTAAGAAGAGACAGTATATATACCATGCTTACACTAATTTTCTTAGGGGCCTGTGTAGTCATAAACAGATAGACACCTGCCCAGCCAACTTTAGCTCATCCACCCAGCAGGACATCCAGGATGTCACAACAAGAAGGAAGAGAGACAACCACGCCAGTAGTCAGCTCATGCACATCTTCAGCTGGGTAGACAACAGCAAGGTGGAATCAGGTGCTCTCCAGAAGGACACAAGACGCAGCCCAGTGCAGGAATTGAAACGACAACCTTATGACTGTGAGCCCAGAACCTTAACTGATAACTGGTGATCAGACTGACTGGAATATGGCATAGAAGTAAATATATAAAACGAAACACAAAAAAAAATTAACTTTTTCAAATCTAACGTTGAAGTGAATAACCTGTAAAACAATTATAATAATCTTACAGGTATCTCCTTTGCACCCTGTCGCCCGCCCCCACCACCACCTACTGTGATTTCACCTGTGCTTTCACGAGTACCAATAACTGTTAGTATCTAAAGTATTTTTACCTTTAGCAGAGTGTTTTCAACTCAACTGAATGTTAACAGAGAGCATCTTGGACTCAGCTGAAAACAGGCTTCATAATAATAATAATAATAAAATAATCGTTTCCACTATAACCACAAGGCCTGAAATTTTGCAGGAGGGGACAATTTCTCACTGTAATAGACTAGTCTATTACATTGGCCCTAGTACTCAACTGGTACTTATTTTATTGACCATGAAAGGGTGAAAGGCAAAGTTGACCTTACTCGGAACATGTACCCAGAAGAAATGCTGCTAAGCATTTCTTCTGGGTACATGTTTCGTCCGGCATAAAAACGATTCTACCAACTCACTGCCATAATACTAATAATAATAATAATCCTTTCTACTATGGGAACACAGCCTGAAATTTTGGGGTGAGGGTGCCAGTCAATTGGAGTGACCCCAGTATGCAAATGGTACAATGGTAAAGCACTTGACACGTAATCACAGGGATGTGAGTTCGAGTCTCATGGCTGGCTGGTAACATATTTTTCTGCTATGTATGGATAATTCATCCTGATCACGATATTTATTAGCATTATCATGTGTTTGACAATAAAAAAATTTATTTCTGTATCTTTCAATACATCTCAATGCTTCTAAAACAAAGTTTGTTTGTTTACTTTCATCGTAAGTTGAATTTATTTTATTGACACTGAAAGGATGAAGGGCAAAGTCAACCTCGGTGGAATTTGAACTCAGAATGTAGTGACAGACAAAATACTGCTAAACATTTCGCCCAGCATGCTAACGATTCTGCCAGCTCACTACCTTAATAATAATAATAATAATAATAATAATAATAATAATAATAACAGAAAAAAGATAGTATAAACACACGCCAGAAAAGGTCACAGAAAACGAGAAAGCAACCATACTCTGGGATATGCCAATACACACAGATAGAGAAATTAAGGCAAATAGACCAGATATAGTTGTCAAAGATCATGAAGAAAAAAAATGCTTTCTAATTGATGTATCAATACCAGCAGATGACAACATTTCCCTAAAAGAAATGGAAAAACTTTCAAAATACAAAGACCTGGAAATAGAGATAACTCGAATGTGGAATCTAAAAACAGAAACAATTCCTATCATAGTAGGTGCCTTAGGTATAATAAAAAAATATTCAGACAAATACATAACAAAAATACCAGGACTTACAAATATATATAACATACAGAAAATTGCACTACTGGGTACTGCACACATTCTACGCAAAACACTTTCAATACAGTAAACATAAGAGCACCACAGCAAACCACAGCACATACCCAAGGCGCACAGAGCTGCGCTCGGTAGTGAAGTGAAAGCACGTTATAAAAATAAAACTACTGAATAATAATAATAATAATAATAATAATAATAATCCTTTCTATTGGAAGCACAAGGCCTCAAATTTTGGGGAAGGGTTTAAGTTGATTACATCAACCCCAGTGTGTAACTGGTATTTATTTAATCGATCAAAAAAGGATGAAAGGCAAAGTTGACCTCAGCGGAATTTGAGCTCAGAACATAGCAACAAACAAAATATTGCTAAGCATTTCGCCTGCGTGTTAATAATTCTACCAGCTTGCCACTTTAATAATGATAATAATAATTACTTACATAACGAAGAGTTTCTTGAAGCTTGTTTTCTTGATCTTTAGTTTTGATTTCAACTTCTCTTAACAATTTAGAAACCTCATTTGTCTTCCGTTGAAGAGGAGAATCAGCATCACCAGATCTTGAGATCAAATTATCAACAGCATTCTTTAACTTGGAAGTCGTTAAGCTTTGGTTCTTTACATCATCTTGGATCAGCTGGAATTATTGAATATCAGAAAAATAAATAAACTATTCCAAACATAGATATCAAACCACAGATTAGGCGTCAGGAAATAAGTACAGACAAGTAATGCTACATTGATATCTGATAATTACTTTTATTTTACCAATCCCAGAAAAAAAATGGGGGACAAAAATTGAGCCTAGAAAGGGACAGACATTTAACAAAAAATTAATATTGATTTTATTATAATCAATATATATGAATGTTTTTATCTTTTTAATTCATCTTTTATTTCCTTAAACTATAAAGCACATCATATCTGCCAAACGTATTACAAGGATGCAAATAAGCAATACCTTATTAAATGGCAGAATATATCAAAAGAATTTTTCGAAGCTCCTTGTGTTTAATATACTGACATAATGTTTTCAAATTGGTGGCTTTTATGCCATGGAATTTCCACGGGTCCTGCGACTTTAATATCATGGGAGATAACTAAGTATAAATTGAACATAACGGGAAATAACTATGTACAGCACGGTATTAAATCCATCTGTGTTGGTTCTACAATCTGAGTATAATTTTTGAAGGAAAACATCTATGTTTGTCAATCTTAGCCAAATAACTATTCTTAAGACTTTAATTAATCTCATCGTCAGCATCAATTAGCGTCCGTTTTCCATGCTGGCATGGGTTGGACAGTTTGACAGGAGCTGACCAGCCAGAGAGCTGCACCGGGCTCCAATTGTCTGGTATGGTTTCTACAACCAGATGCTTTTATTAACACCAACCTTCTTTAGAACATACTGGATGTTACTTAGGTGGCACCATACTAAATCTAGAAACAATTGTCACTCATATTTTTCAAGAAAGACGTTGTTAGACTGAAGTGGATCATAAGATGTATATATTTTACCATTTTCGAATTCAGTCTCTGCTACAGTTTTCCTTCTTTAATGATACATTAAAGTATGGAGGTAAGAGTGTCACTAACTGCCTTACTCACTGAACTTTGATCAGTGAGTAAGGCAGTTGGCAGCACCCCCACCATTACCACCTTCACACCAGGTACCAAATGGTGTACAAGAGTATAGCAAGCATGGTTGATAGTGAGACTGCCCCACAATAGCAGCTCATTGGCAGATTGATACCCGATCATTGTCTGATGATATAGATCTTCCACTTGGCAGCAATAAACCTTCAAGGCATCGATCAAAGACTCCTCCACCTTGTCGGTTATCCAACGTCCTACTGCCAACGTCTCCACCAAATCTCTGGCACAGAAGGCTAAACGGTTTCTAGCATCTGCCCCAGTCTACAGACAGAAGGGCTGACTTACTCTCCCTTTTACAGCTTGTCACTGATATGGGTGCAACTATCTGTATGCATATATGTATGACCGGCTTCTTTCAGTTTCCATCTACCGAATCCACTCACAAGCTGGGTGGCCTAGAGCTTTAGTAGAAGTCACTCATCCAAGGTGCCACCCAGTGGGACTGAACTTGAAACCACGTAGTTAGGAAGCAAGCATCTTAACCATACCTGCTGCAGCTCAGTCATACCGAGACTCAAAGATGGAACACAAACAGGCAACTATTATTCAATGTAAATTCAAAAAAAATAATCCATACCTGAAGCTTTTTCAGCTGTGTTTCAATACACTTGGAGTCACCGATCACCTCATCCAAGCTATCAATGTCAGTCTTTATGCCAGTCAAACTTCCCAGCACATTCTCAATGGCATTATCAATTTCTCCGACTTTTACTTGGGTCTCATTCAAATTGGACTGAAAAATAATAAAAATCCTTTGATTAATTGCACACTCAAGTTCTTCACATCAAAGTTCATGTGTTTATTGAAAATTAATATTTCAATGAAAATTTATTTTTGTTTGAAATTTAGACTTTGAACAAAATGGATTTGATATTCATGCTGTTAGCTTCATTGTCAGAGCGTGTATACACACACATAAGCGAAGTATATACAATGTTAAAGTGTGTGTACCAACTAGCTATGTATACTTACTGCTAGTTCACTATTGCAGTATGCAGATATCAACCATTACATGGGAGCTATATATATATACACACACACACACACTTCCAGATTCACTATTACAGAGTAAAAATGAATATTAAGTATGTAACTATATCTTTGGTGCAGCTTTCCTCATAATGACTCCTAAATTCTTCTCCATCACTCATTTCGCTGACTATAGCAAAGCTCCATGCTGTAAAAATACCGATAGCTATCATCATCATCATCATCATCATTTAATGTCCATTTTCCACGCTGGCATGGGTTGGGCAGTTTAACTGAAAACTGGTAAGACAGGGAGCTGTACCAGGTTCCAATCTGATCTGGCAAGGTTTCTACAGCTGGATGCGCTTCCTAATACCAACCACTCCAAGAGTGTAGTGGGTGCTTTTTACATGCCAGTTACGAAACACCAGCATCGGCCACGACTACGATCTCACTTGGCTCGACAGGTCTTTTCAAACACAATATATTGCCAAAGGTTATGGTCATTATCATTAACGAATTTCCTTTGTAACGTTCAACAATTACAAATACAACAAAATTTTCAGACAATGCACTCAGCAGTGTGTATAAATGAATTGGGTGTCTATACATAAGTTTATACATACATACATACATTAATATATATATATATATATATATATCATCATCATCGTTTAACGTCCGCTTTCCATGGGTTGGACGATTTGACTGAGGACTGGTGAAACCGGATGGCAACACCAGGCTCCAATCTAATTTGGCAGAGTTTCTACAGCTGGATGCCCTTCCTAACGCCAACCACTCAGAGAGTGTAGTGGGTGCTTTTACGTGTCACCCGCACGAAAACGGCCACGCTCGAAATGGTGTCTTTTATGTGCCACCCGCACAGGTCAGTCCAGGGGCACTGGCAACGATCTCACTCGAAAATCCTACGGGAGCCAGTCAGGCGGTACTGGCAACGGCCACGCTCAAAATGGTGCATCTCATGTGCCACCCGCACAAGAGCCAGTCCAGGGACACTGGAAACGATCTTACTTGGCTTGCCGGGTCTTCTCACGCACAGCACATTTCCAAAGGTCTCGGATATATATATATATATATATATATGTATGTATGTGTACTGAATTAGCGTACCTCAAAGCATACTTAAAGTTACAGATAATAGCATGTAGGTATTGGACTGAAAAATAAATAATAAATATCTACATGCTATCATTTATAGCTTTGTGTGTACTTCAAGATCCACTCTTCCAAAAATGAATTATTTCATACTCTTAAAAGTTTATAAAATTCTTTTATAAACTTATATATATATATACATATATATGTACGTATATATGTATGTATGTATATATATATATATATATATATATATATATATATATATATGTATGTATGTGTACTGAATTAGCGTACCTCAAAGCATACTTAAAGTTACAGATAATAGCATGTAGGTATTGGACTGAAAAATAAATAATAAATATCTACATGCTATCATTTATAGCTTTGTGTGTACTTCAAGATCCACTCTTCCAAAAATGAATTATTTCATACTCTTAAAAGTTTATAAAATTCTTTTATAAACTTACATATATATATACATATATATGTACGTATATATGTATGTATGTATATATATATATATATATATATATATATAAATAAACCAATGTGAGCATGAATGGGTGCTCATACACACAGATACAGAAAAATATTTATGCATATACAGCAGTGTGTGTGTGTGTCTAGCAACATTGACAAAGCATATATATTGCTGTGTGAGCATGAAATAAATAAAATGTGTGTGTGGGGAGAGAGAGAGAGAGAGAGAGAGAGAGAGAGAGGTGGGAGAGAGTGTGTTATATATCATGAATCTTTTGAGAAATGTACCAAATTAATGAGTTGACACGGAACAAGAATGTACAAAATATTGATTTCTAGTTTGATGAATGGTCTACTAACTCTCCCAATTCACTGCCATAGAAAGTGAGAATCATTTCTCACGTAGGCACAAAGTCGGCAACTTTGAAGGGAGATGATTTTGTTGATTATATTGGTACCTGTACTTGACTGGAACTTTATTTTATCGACCTTGAAAGGATGAAACGTAAAGCTGACCATGGTGAGATTTGAACTCAGTACATAATAGCCGGAAGTATTAATAGCTTGAAAGTTTGGCACAAGGCCAGAAATTTTGAAGGGAGGCGAAAATGCATTGCACTGACCCCAGTGCTCAACTGGTGCAATTTGTCTGGCATGCCAGGAGTAATAATTAAGCAAAACAATGACTGGGTGATGACAGAATGTCAATCGGACAGCAAATAGATGGTGAGAACTTTATTGGTGGAGGTGATCATCATTAAAATGTCTCTCTCTCTCTCTGTCACACACACACAAGAATTATAATGCCGACAACTAAGATTGAAATTCTTTCATGAAGAATTGCTGCAATGTTTGGGGAATGAATAAAATGAAATGAAGGGGTGAAAACTGACAGATCTGAGAGGTTTGGGCCATATAAGAAGCTAAGCTATTTATAATTCTATGGATCAAAGACATTTCTAGAAACAAAAAAAAAAAGATTTTCCAAACTTCTTTTTTTTTTGCTAGAATTTGTAATTATTCTAAAGTGAAATGGTGTAGAAGAATAAAGTGAGTGTATACAACAGATAACTGCTGTTTAGGCAGTTGTTGGTGCCGATCACAGTTACCTGTTCTTCCTGAAGAAATTTTCCAGAGTTGGCAATTAAAAAATAAAAGGTAGATAACGATGGTTAATGAAGGAAAGAAAGTAAACAGAAACAAATTAACATCACTGAATGTTTGGTGGGGTTGAGGGAGGAGATGGGGAGTTTTGTGGTGAACAATTTTGAAAAGGAATGGAACAGAGTTTGTGTGAAGGAAGGGCAGTTCTGGTTGGAAATTAGTTCAAAGAATAAAAAAATAAAATTCTATATTAATCACAGCAATAAAATAATAAAATTGAAGCAACTAATTCTTAAAAGAAAATTTCATGCAAATGGAATTACAATAACGGGTACATAAAAATGCATTACGTTTCATTTTGACAGATGAATCCCTTTCCCATCACCAACCACTTTACAGAGCTTATTGGATCCATTTTATCATGGCACCAGCTTTGAAGAGGTTGTCTTGCATCTTGGCAGGATTAAAGAATCTTCTCAACCTGTGTTCTCTCCGCTTCTTGTCAATAAGAGCAAACTTCTAAATTAACCAGATAACTTCATTCTTACATGTCAGACTTAATGATAAAGTCCATGCTTTAATAGAATTACAGAGTAGGAACAACTTGTGGATCCACACCATGGCAATACAGTAAAACTGACACGAGGGTCTTGTTATCCTGTAGTGCTCAGTCTAAATTCTGCTGCCGGAGAGGAATGAACTCCACTACACAGACTTTCTCAAGATACACTAAATGTTAAAGTTTCCAACGGTTCCACCCTGAAACTCAATGGGTTAATGAACTCTCAAATTCTTGGATAGTGGAATTAATTAATCAGTGCATTTATAAACAATAAGGATACAGTTACCCACCTCTCGATCAGCAATTCCTTTAATTAGATCGTTCCATTGTTCATTAATGTCACTGACAGGCTTCATGAGGTATTCTGCTGCCACAGGTGAAAGGTCATTCAGTGCAGTCATGTGTTGATTGAGGGTATCCACATCAGCTACATGGGGGTGCGTCTGCATCTTGAACAGCTGAAAGAATAAATTGCCAGAAACTTCTAGAAAATATCAACATATAAGCATGCATATATATATATTACTCTATTAGTCCATATATATATATATATATATATATATATATATATATATATATATATATAAATAAATAAAGAGATAGAGAGAGAGAGAGATAATAGATGTGTGTGTGTATGTATATATATATATATATATATATATATATATATAGATAGATAGATAGATAGATAGATAGATATAGAGATATAGAGATAGATAGATAGATATAATAGTTAAACAGGACATCAAAAATTAAGGCGAGGCAAACCTCTCAAGTCATATACAATATTATTACAAGATAATATTGTATATGACTTGAGGTTTGCCTTGCCTTAATGTTTGATGCCCTGTTTAACAATCATATATCGGCTGCATTGGAAATAATCTGCAATGGCTCTGTAACTACCATAACCAGTTATAACCATGGAGCCCCAGTAATCTGTTACAACATTTACCTAGCGTACCCAATTGTTTAGATCACCTGTGAACTAAATCGCATACATTGTGTTGTGTGTGTGTGTATGTGTGTATATATATATATATATATGGATGGATGGATCCAAAACAGGTAATATCAGCAAACAATGGTTTCCCATCTAGTGAAAAATAAATATCGAATTGATATACAACCAGAAGAGCTACTAATATTTTTGTGTTTTTATAAAACCTTTAAGCAGGAATATTCATGAAATGTGCCATGTATCTCCAAGCAATCTTTCAGGCTTTGTTTATGCATTTATATATATATTTTAAAAAGCAAGGACACATAAACAGAGCAGGAAAGATTGCTTGGAGATACATGTCACATTTCATGAATATTCCTGGTTAAAGTACTATAAAAACATGAAATTATTAGTAGCTTTTTGCAATGTGTATTAAATCAAAAAAAAAAAAAAAAATATATATCAATTAGAAAATGGAGGATAATATGCTGAACTCAACTACTTGCAGACAGTGTATCCCGTTGAATTCATTAACTTAATTCATAGCTAAAGTGACAAAAAAAATACAAAGTACAGATGTTTATGACAAACCATGTTATTTTGCCAACCGGGTTTACAGATAGAAGTACAAAGTACATAAGGAATCAGAGGATGAACAGAATACCTGCTCCCATTTATTGCACTTGGTATAACACTAGTGTAGCAATAATTGGGTACCCTCCCAGCAGTATATTGGATAGATACTATCCCTTAGTGGGTTGAACCCTCAACCCCTAACTCTCTCGCATTATATATATATATATAGGAAATTGCAAGTGTTGTCATTTCTTTGTTTTATGATTCCCATGGCAGAGCCATCTGCTGGCTGGCAACATGAAGCTTGAAAAGATGGAATGATAAGTAAACCATGGCTACCACGACCCTGTATGTGTGTGTATATTAAACACACTGCAGCATTTTACTTACCTTAAGTTCTTCAATTTGGTGCCTTAGTGCAGCCTTATCTGTCGATGGAACTTTCATGACAGAAAGTTTCTGTCGTGATACTGGAAGCCAGCTCCTGATAGCCTGGAAATGAAATTTTTATCAGTGAAATTATATTTATCTCTTTCAAATCATCTCAACGTTACCTTCACTTTAACCTCTCTTTCATATATATATATATATATATATATATATATATTTTTTGTTGTATTTGGGGATGGTCATGTTGCCAGTTTAGCCAATAAAAACACATGCACTATTTTATTGGCTAAACTGGCAACATGACCATCCCCAAATACAATAATATCTGTTTCAACACACGATTTCACATCAAGAATCTTGCAAAACAAATATATATATTGTGCATGTGCTTTTTTCTAAGAAAAGATGTTGACTCTACATTTATAATGTATTGAGCACTTATTTTTTTACTTTTTTACTCTAGCTGGCCCACAAATAAGCAATACATATACATACACAGACAGAAACACACTTGCAGACACAAATACATACATACATTGACATATATTATATGACAAGGTATAAATAATGGTCATTGCATATTTATTCGTGCAGTAAATTTGGCTTACAGCTGTTTCCAGTTATCATTATAGGTTCGTTACTGACAGGTTTACTCAATTGGTCGATTGATTGGTTGAGAAAATTTGAATGAATAGCTCTGTTGTTACACACACAAACACATATAGACAAACACACAGACATACATAGAAATCACAAGCATATAAACATACACAAACAAATAAAAACACACAATCAGACAGACACAAACAGATATAAACAAATACACATACAAACATGTATAAAAGAAATACACACACACACTTGTGTTCAAAAATACACACACACAGACACATACATACATACATACATACATACATACATACACACACATAAAATGGTAAAATCCAGAACGTGGGAAAAGAGATGTTCAATAGCAGCAATGATAATCCACTGAAGAGATTCTTAAAGAGTTCCATTGTTGTGAGAAGGAATAAAGAATCCAACATAATGGTCAGTTGACCTTTGTCCAAGTAGACAGGAGAGGAACATATGCCATAGGCAATTGACCTTTGTTCAAGAAGAATGGCAAAAAATGAGAGAAACTGGTGTTGTTACTCTTGGCTACAAGCTACAATATATAATTATTCTAGCTAGAATATATCTTAGCTATTAGCTGGAATATATATTGTGGTTTAATGTCTTCACCCTTTAGCATTTAAACTAGCCATATCTAAATATTCTACCTGTAGAAAATCTGCCTCAAATAAGCTGTATCTGATCCATGCAGACATGAAAAAGTGGACATTGAATGTTGATGACATGCGTGTGTATGTAGCTTTGTCTTCACATCACGTGATGATGTAAATGAGCTTTGTTTTCATACCAGTGAGGGTTGGTGACAGAAAGAGCACCCAGCCAGAGAAACATCTGCCTTGGCAAATTTCATTTGACCCATGTGAGCACAGGAAAGTTAAATCTTATATTCTTTTACTTGTTTCAGTCATTTGACTGTGGCCATGCTGGGGAACTGCTTTGAAAGGTTTTAGTCACACAAATCAACCCCAGGACTAAATATTCTAAATATTCTATCAGTTCAAAACAATGTGAATAAATAAGCATTATATTTGACAGAGGAATCTGAATGCTAAAGGGTAAAACTAGACATATCCAGCCCAGATATTCTATCTGTTTAATATGAAAACTGGCCAGATCCAGCCTCTCACACTTACTCTACAATGTCATTCTACAAATAATCACGTCATTGAAATCTCAAAGGTACGAGATGATGCATGATTAAGTTAAAGGGTTAAACCAGCCATATCAAGTCTAAATATTTAATTGCTTTTCATTCAAACCAGCCAGATCCAGCCTCTTACACTCACCCTACAATGTCGTTCTACAAAGAGGCAATCACAACATCGAAATTTCAAAGCTACAAGATAATGGTTAATTCAAAACAACGTGAATAAATAATTATTTAATTTTGACAGACTAATCTGAATGCTTTAAGGTTAAATAAAGCAGAAAAATGTCACATCTGAAAGATTACAGGTCTACCAAGTCAGGACTTGTTGTTGGCACTCCGTCGCTTACGACGTCGATGATTCCAGTTGATCCGATCAACGGAACAGCCTGCTCGTGAAATTAACGTACAAGTGGCTGAGCACTCCACAGACACATGTACCCTTAACGCAGTTCTCGGGGATATTCAGCGTGACACCGAGTGTGACAAGGCTGACCCTTTGAATTACAGGCACAACAGAAACAGGAAGTAAGAGTGAGAGAAAGTTGTGGTGAAAGAGTACAGCAGGGTTCGCCACCATCCCCTGCCGGAGCCTCGTGGAGCTTTAGGTGTTTTCGCTCAATAAACACTCACAACGCCCGGTCTGGGAATCGAAACCGCGATCCTACGACCGCGAGTCCGCTGCCCTAACCACTGGGCCATTGCGCCTCCATCCGGGTCATGACTAACCTGGAATTAAACAACAACATCTTGCCATACTTACATCAATTGTTACTTGAAATTTCTGTGCGTAACCAAGAGCTGCATTCAGTTCTTCTTCCCGTTCATAAGCGACATCATTCAAGTCTTCGGCCACATTATCAATGTCTTCCAACTGTTTCTGGACTTCAATTTTACCAGGATCTCCGCACATCGACGACAACTTGCTGCCAACTTTCCGGCATTCTTTTGTCTGTATCACAGCATTCTCTTGGGCCTGACGAATGTCCTGATAACAGGAAACAAAAGATGTACATTTACAAGTCATCCAATTTACCCCAAATGTGAATGTAGCTACAGATAATAACGTTTAATAAGATTGGATTAAAATAACCCTTAGATGAGAAAAACTTGGGGTTTTTTTTTTCATTGCACCAACACTAGATGGGTCACCATGCTGCTTGCAAGAATAAGGTCCTTTTAGACTGGGTTGGGTTACAGTGGGGGGGGGGGAGGTGACTATATGTTAGGAGATGAGGGGGTTAACTCTTTAGCATTTAAACCAATCATATTTGGCTGAAATATTTTATCCGTTTCATGTTCAAACCAGCCAGAGCTGGCCTCTTACACCTGTCTTACAGTGTCATTCTTAAAACAGACAATAGCATCTTTGAAATCTCAACGCTCTGAGATGATGCATGATTAATTCAAAGCAATGTGAATAAATAAGTATTACATTTGACAGAGTAATCTGAATCCGTAGGATTAAACCAGTCATATCCAGCCCAGATATTTTGTTTTATGCACAAATTGTCAAGATCTGACCTCTCACACGAACCTTACAATGCCATTCTAAAAATCAACCATCACATCATCGAAATCTCAAAGCTATAAGACTAAGTCAAAACAATGTCAATATATAAGGATTACATTTGACAGGGTAACTTGCATGCTAAAGGGGCAAGAAAAGGGGCCAGAATAGAACAGGTTTGTTGCTGTAGAAAAGCAACATTATAGACGAGAGGGTGGGTGAATGACCAGGGTGGAACTGGAAAGGGATAAAAATAGAGAAGATGAGGTACCAACATGGACCCACAAAATACAAGGTGAGTACAAGGTGGGGTGGGGACAGAACAAGGAATGTGGATGGGTAGAGGCTGTAAGGGTGTATGGGAGAGAGCGAGAGGTGGTTAAAGATGGGGGAATGAGCCACGGGGATGAATATGAGGAAGGAAAAGGTTTATATATCAAAACATACCAGTAATTCCTTCTGTTGCTCTTTTATGGTTGGAGGATCAATTCCAGGTGGCTCTTGAGAATATAGATTATCTCGCAGGTCTTTTATTGTTGTCTTCACCTCGTTACACATATCGTAGAACTTCGAGGACACCTGAACCACTTGGTTTAGCTGTCGGTCTCGTTCCAGTGCGGCAGAAGACACACTTTGTGCCAATCTTACTATTTCACCAACTTTAGCATTCATTTCTTCAACTAAACAATGAAAAATAAATAAAAACAGTAAAATTCAGTGATGGAATTTTGGAATTTCTATTTCAGCTGAGAGAAATTAAAACCTTTACTTCCCAACCACATGGTACCCGGTTCAGTCCCACTGCGTGGCACCTTGGGCAAGTGTATTCTACTATAGCTTCAGGCTGACCAAAGCCTTGAGTGGATTTGGTAAACAGAAACTCAAAGAAACCTGTTGTGTGTACATGTGTGTGTGTGTATTTGTCCCCCATCAATGCTTAACAACCAGTGTTGGTTTGTTTATACCCCTGTAACTTAGCAGTTTAGAAAAAGACTGTGATAGAATAAGTACTAGGCTTTAAAAAAAAATGTCCTGGGGTTGATTTGTGTGACTAAAACCTTTCAAAGCAGTACCCCAGCATGGCCACAGTCAAATGACTGAAACAAGTAAAAGAATATAAGATTTAACTTTACCATGCTCACATGGGTCAAATGAAATTTGCCAAGGAAGATTTTTCTATGGCTGGGTGCTCTTTCTGTCACCAACCCTCACTGGTATGAAAACAAAGCTCATTCACATCATCATTCAATGTCCACTTTTTCATGTCTGCATGGATCAGACACAGCTTATTTGAGGCAGATTTTCTTCAGTTGGATGCTCTTCCTGTTGCTCACCCTCATCGATTTCTGGGGAAATTTAATAACCCCCCCCCCCATTGCTAGATATGTTCTCAAAGAATATTGGAAATGAATGGCATGCTTGTATAACAGTGACACTCATTTACAACTATTAGGTGATGTTAAGATGACACATGCATATAGACATACATACACACACATATGGTAATACACACATACACATATAGACACACACACACAGGCATACACACAGACATACATAGCCAAACACAAATATATATACACATAGACATACATACATACATACATGCAAACATACATACACACACACACATAGTGGGCCTCTTTCAGCTTTTGCCTACCAAATCCACCCACAAGACTAATCAACCCAGAGTTATAGTAGAAGACATTTGCCCAAGGTGCCACGTAGTGGGACTGAACCCAAGGCCACATGGTTGGGAAGCAAAATTCCTACTACAGTTACACCTATATCTATAGAAAATATAAAAAAAAAAAGTCTGTGAAAATCAGAGAAATGGAGACACAACATGGTAGAATGTATGACATGATACCAACATCATAAACACCACATGTGACCAACAGACCGTTTAATTCCTACAATCCACAAAATTATTTACAGATGCAGGCACATGAAAATGAACATGTAGCAACAGATTAAATTCCTGCATTAACAGGAAGTTATTATTAATACCACCACAAGAACTCATTACAAGATGTTACCACATTATAAGATGCTAACACCATATTGTACTGGTTTCATGTGGTAGCATTATCTAATCATTTCCTCTGAATTTTCTACATTAATGAGATTTCTGGTTACTGCTACATGTTGATATCACATGTGGCAAGGGAGAGTCAATTCCTACATTCAAACCAACAACCAAAGTGTCCTTACTTTCTGCTTGGTCTTCCACTCCTTGGTTGATTAGTCGGACGACAGACTGTTGGGCATTTTCGACATTAGATTGGTGTTTTTGGAGACGTTCCATGATCATCTGGAGAGAGAAAGACAGAAAGGAGAGTTCAGAGGAATTGCCTGACAATGACTAAAGGCATAAGACAATACAGCATCGACTCGTGACTCAAATACAGCACTGACTCGTGACTCAAATACAGCACCGACTCGTAACTCAAATACAGCACTGACTCATGACTCAATCAATATAGCGCCGACTCGTGACCCAAACAATAGTGCCAACTCGTGACTCAAACAATACAGCGCTGACTCGTGACTCAAACAATACAGCACTGACTCATGGCAAGTAATATGAACCAGATTTATTGTTATATTGCTTGAATAAGTCATAACTTATGAGTCAAGTAACATGGCACTCACTCATGAGTGTTGAGTTCATCACTTTGAGCCAGAGAAAAAAGACAATCCATGCAGTGGAAACACCCCTCCTCACCCTGCTCCAAAGAAGGTCAAGAGAAATGTGATATATATATATATATACATATATATATATATATAGTAGACTTACTTGTAAAATAGGACGTGTGCGTTCAATAATGTAATAATACAAAGAATATATATACATGTATACACACATATATGTACATACTTACATCTACATGTGTATATACATGCATATCAGGGTACAGGACGTTAGAACAATAAACTACAGACAACGGAACGAACACATAGGAAAACGGAAAGCCCCTTGGAATATCCCTTCATCAGCTGTCTCTATTCTATCTAGACGTTTCGAAGACCATATATATATATATACATATATATATATATATATATATAAAACCTCACATGGAAATATAGTTTCAGGAGTCCAGCACCAGCATTGTATGCTTTTACTAATTTTGGCCAGTGAGTTGTGGCCATGCTGGGGCACTGCTGTATATCTAATGACATTTCATAATGAATTTAATAGTCTAATAATAATAATAATAATAATAATAATGATAATGATAATAATAATAACTTACTTTATTATCTTCGATTTCTTCATATAATTTGTCTGGAGTTGCTGGAATTGGGTCAACATTATTGATGGTCTGGTCCATTTCAGCTAAATCCTCAAGAAGGTTTTCTAGAGTATCAGAAACCTAAAAAAATAAAAAAAATATATATATATATATAAATGCATGCATGCGTGTGTGTGTGTGTGTGTGTGCGCGTAACATTCTGCCATTTGATAACTAAATATGATCATGAATTGAGGATATCAACATATATAATACATACAATGAAATAAGGATATTGAAAGACACCAAGGCAGATATCACAACATTTGTAACACACACACACTATATAAGTAAACAATGGCCTTCTTTCAGTTTCCGTCTATCAAATCCACTCACAACGCTTTGGTCAGCCAAGGGCTATAGTAGAAGATACTTGCCCTTGGTGCCATGCAGTGGGACCAAACTTGAAATCATAGAATTGGGAAGCAAACTTCTTACCACAAAACCAGGTTTGCAAGTATCGCCATACCTGACAGTTAATATTAATTATGTGAAAGTATATTTAAAGGTAGGAATATTAAAATGAGTGAAATGGGGTCAGATGTGTGATGGCAATTTTGTTAAGGAGTTTGTTTTGTGGGCATCCAGCCATATAAACCAAGCCAAATCAGACCGGAACTTGGGGCAGCTCTCCAGCTTATAATACTAGTCAAACTGTCTAAGCCCATGCCTGGATTGAAAACAGACACTAAATGATGATGGTTCCAGGTTCAATCCACTGTGGAGCACCTTGGGTAAGTGGCTTCCATTAAAGGCTTGGGTCAAATTATGTTTTGTTAATAAAATTAGCAGAAAGGAGAACATATAAGAAAGCAGTCTAGATACCCCTAAAAAAAAAGACAGGATGGTCATTACTGGAATTTCTCTGATCATAAGTCTTCTTGATAAGGGTCAACCCAGGGTTAAAAAAAACAATACCTTAGAAGTATGTTCTAATTGTTAATTAGTTAATTAGCTTCTTTTATATTGCAGCTTGTTCTGGGTTCGATTTTAAACTACATCCGGTAGTAGAGCCCTAGTTTAAGAGTGTGGAATCATCTCTTAGTGACTATTGCTCCCAAGTCTACCCAGACCCAAAGCAGTGGCACCTGTGAGAGTCACAGCTGTGGTTCAATTAGACACACCAATGGACCCAAGGCAGATGAGGCCTTTCAGCTCTTTAGCTTCTCATCTAAGAGAAGATATCACCATATAAATCCTGCCTCCCTGGTAACTGTTAGGCTTTTGGCACTTGTTGCACCAAGCCATTTACAAGTCTGAATGCCAAGAGGGTGGAACTGGCACTGCACAAACCATGTCCACCATCATAAGAACAGTCATCATGCAGATTGTTCAAGAAACCAAGACACCAACATTATCACAGTTTCTTCGTAAGTGCAGTGGACAACAACAAAACACTGAACCATGGATATCGTGCAGCTGTCTTTCTAAACCCTCGGTTGTCGAAGTGACAAGAGAGTCTCTAGTGTATAAATTACAGAATACTTCCTCCATCTCTATTCAGGAGTTGGTGGCACTATGTATGATTCAATATATTTAATATACTAGGGTCTTTATTGAGCACCCAGTTCACAGCCACACCCTATTTTAGACTCAATAAAATCCCAAATACAACTGAATGTTATTTCTTTCACAATGAGAACTTTATATAAAAGATTTACAACAAAAAAAACCAACAATGCAACATTGATTAATTGAAATGGTTTAATTATGGCAGTGGCACCTTTAACCATAGAATTGACACTCTTGATTATGGTAATGGCACTGTTAATTATGACAATGGTGCTCTGCTTACCTCTTGTGTCATGGCTTTTCGTTGTTCCATAAGTTTCTGGGCTTTTTGTCGAGCTTGTAACTTCAAATTGTCGTATTTTGTAATAATGTTTAGCAACTTATTTTGGAGGTCATCAGAATCATCGTCCCCACAGAATTCCATTAATTCCATGCCTGTATCCTTCAGGTCTTCAACAAATGGCTTGTGATCCTCGATGATCTTCTGAGTAACCTAAGAGACAAAGAAGAACATGGAATTAAAAGAACAAAAGAAGTTCTGAAGAATATTCAAAGTTCGATTATGATTAACAGATGTAAAAATAAAAAATAAAATGAAAATTTTTTTTAAATAGGAAATAAATCAAGGAATATTGCCAGATTTAGACTAAAAATAGGACCAAGAAACATATGGAGTGTGGGGTACTGTGTGAAGCTGATGTCAACTTTGTAATTAGGCAGAAGAACTATATTAACTGAAGGTTGTTAAATGTCTGAGATGTGATCATCATGATTTTATCTCTTGCTTTCCATACAATCACGAGTTAAACAGTTTGGCAGAATCTGACAAGTCAGAGGACTGTACCGTACTCCAATGTTTCAGTTTTGTTATAGTTTCTATGGCTGGATGCCCTTCCTAATGCCAACCACTTTACAGAGTGTACAGTGTAATTTTTTTTTTCCGTGGCATCAGCACTAAAGAAGTTGTCTTGTCCGCAGCAAACCAGCATTGTCTTGGCTCAATTCTACAAAGTGTACCAACTGCTCTTTCCATGGCACCAACACAAATGAACAAATATCTGTCCACCTATTATATATGTACATATCTGCATGTTTAGACATTAAAATAATATTCATTTTAAAGCAGTTTTAAACAATAACAAATAAACATTCATTTATGGTTTGATTCTACTGAGAGAAGAACCAAATTTATTGAGAATATCAAAGTGACTAGAAATTCAAGTTTTACCTGAAGACTTGTTCAAGCGGTGAGGTGAGCCAATTAGCAAAACTGGAACTCCCAGTCGACTGGATATCCTCATTATGTGCATTCTTTTATTTGTGTCAGTCATTTGACTGCGGCCATGCTGGAGCACCGCCTTTAGTTGAACAAATTGACCCTGGGACTTATTCTTTGTAAGCCTAGTACTTATTCCGTCGGTGTCTTTTACCGAACCATTAAGTTATGAGGACGTAAACACACCAACATCAGTTGTCAAGCGATGGTGGGGGGACAAACACAAACACACACATATAGACAGGCTTCTTTCAGTTTCTGTCTACCAAATCCACTTACAAGGCTTTGGTCGGCCCAAGGCTATAGTAGAAGACACTTGCCCAAGGTGCCATGAAGTGGGACTGAACTTGGAACCATGTGGTTGGTAAGCAAGCTATTTACCACACAGCCACTCCTGTGCATGTGAAAAAAAAAAATATATATAAGTTTGCTTCCCAACCACATGGTTCCGGGTTCAGTCCCACTATGTAGCATCTTGGACAAGTATCTTCTACTATAGCCTCAGGCTGACCAAAGCCTTGAGAGTGGATTTGGCAGACAGAAACTGAAAGAAGCCTGTCTATATGTGTGTGTTTGTGTTTGTCCCCCCACCATCGCTTGACAACTGATGTTGGTGTGTTTACGTCCTCATAACTTAATGGTTCGGTAAAAGACACCGACGGAATAAGTACTAGGCTTACAAAGAATAAGTCCCAGGGTCAATTTGTTCAACTAAAGGCGGTGCTCCAGCATGGCCGCAGTCAAATGACTGACACAAATAAAAGAATGCACATAATGAGGATATCCAGTCGACTGGGAGTTCCAGTTTTGCTAATTGGCTCACCTCACCGCTTGAACAAGTCAACTGATGTTGGTGTGTTTATGTCCCCATAACTTAGCAGTTCAGCAATAGAGACCGATAAATTAAGGCGGTGCTCCAGCATGGCTGCAGTCAAATAATGAGTGAAACAAGTAAAATAGAATAATACATGAATGTATTGTTCATAATTATAAGCTTATTTAAATGACAAGCAGACAAAATCGTTAACACACCGAGCAGAGTGCTTAGCGGCATTTCATCTGTCTTCAAGTTCTGAGTTCAAATTTTGCCATGGTCAACTTTGATTTTCATCCCTTCAAGATCGATAAAATAAGTACCAGTTGAACACTGGGTTTGATGTAATCAATTTATCCCCTCCCCCAGAATTACTGGCCTGGTGCCAAAATTTGAAATCCATAATTATAAATCTATTTAAAGCAATGGAGCTGTCAGAATGATTACTGTGCAGGGCAAAATGATTACCCGCATTTTGTCCATCTTTACATTCTGAGTTCAAACTCTATTGAGGTTGAGTTTGTGTTTAATCATTTTTGGGGTCAATAAAATAAGTACCAGTTAAGCACTGGAGTCAATGTAATTGATTTCCCAACCCCTCAAAATTGATGGTCTTGTACCAAAATAAGAAAACAATTATTTGTTCATACTCTTAAATTATCACCTCCACAATTCTTCATTCTCACCATCAATTAATTATTCTTACTTTTAATTTACCCATTCTCATTTTTAGATTAACCATTCATACCTGTAATTTATCCATTCTTACCTTCAAATTATCCAATTGTTTTTTCACTTGATCCAAGTTTTCACCAGATGTGTTTTGAGTTTTAAGCTCTGCCTCCATTTCTTCAAGCCAAGCAGATATTTCCGCCTGGTTCTCACTAAAATGGGACGCTAGGGGCAAGGCACTTTCAAGGTGTTGCAAGCGATCCAAACTGAGTTGACAAACGATATCTGCTTGGGTCTGGATGCTATCGAGCCGTGATTTAATCGCTTCTGTTTGCGTGTTGGTTGTCTCTCGCAACATGAGATTACATTTATTAATTATCTCTTTCACGCAGTTTCTCTTCATGTTGAGATCGTCATGGAACACCTGCAAATAAATAAAATGTTCTCTTTACTTTCCTTGCTTACCGTATGTTGCCAGCTAAACTGAGGTCACATTATGTCATATTTCCTTCCCCAGCATAAATAACCCTCACCTGATATGTGTCTTACATTATTTAATGACAGTAATTACCTTTAAGGAAGTTTTACAATCTTAACCAATTACCATATCTGCCAACATATAAAACATGCTTTTGTAAAAAAAAATTGCCCTGCATCTAATGTTGCTGTAATAGAGATAAGAAACTAAATGTCATGGGCTATGGAACTGTGTGAGCATAAGTTTTCTAGGTACAATAATTGTTACTAATAATAAAATACTGAAAACAAACCAAAATATCAGTCTGTTAGCACAAATCTACAAGAAATTGCTTAGGGTACGTTGGCAGTTATGTTGAGGTCACATTATGTTGTATCTCCTTGCCCAGCATAAAATAACCCACACCTGATATGTGTCTTACATTATTTAATGACTGTAATTACCTTTAAGGAACAGTTTTACAATCTTAACCAATCTTAACCCCAACCTCACAAAATTGCAGGCCTCGTGCCAAAATTCAAAACCATTATTATTATTATTACGATTATTATTATTATTATTATTTCTCTTACCTGGTGGTCTCTCAGTTGAACAGTGAGTGTGTCAGGATCAGAACTCACAGACTCAGCTGTGTTGATCTCATTCTCAGCTTTATCCATGTATTTCAACATACTTTCAATTTCAGTCAAAGCCTGAAACAAAAATTACCATCATCATCATCATCATCATCATCATTATTATTATGATAAAGAAGGCAGCAAGGTGGCGGAATCTTTAGCATACTGGATGGAATGCTTAGCGATATTTCACCTGTCTCTATGTTCCGAGTTCAAGTTCCGCCAAGGTCAACTTTACCTTTCATGCTTTCAGAGTTGGTAAAACAAAGTACCTGTCATGTACTGGAGTTAACACTATCAACCAGTGTCTCCCAACCTATTTCCCCACCCAGGCCCCACCATAACTTTCCAGAAAAATCTATGCCCCACCAGTGGTTGGGAAAATACAACTTGATTTTTAATATTTTATCACTATTATTTAATACAAAAGAATCAACCCAGTAACTCTTTTGTCAAGTACAGAGTACAAAAAAAAGTACATTTTTGACTAAGTGAATCACTTTAGTGAGATCCTTGTGCTTGGTGACTGGCACAATGCCACACCACAATTTTCCCAGGCCCCACTGGTGGGTGTGTATGCCCCACGTTGGAAATCACTGCTTTGAATTGTTCTGCTTCCCCTTGAAATTGCTGGCCTTTTGGCCAAAACCAGGATCCTTTGTTCATTTTCTTGACCACTCAGAACAGTTTCAAGAATAAAAGGAAAAACATAGGATAAGAAATTTGATCTTCCTCCTGATGAATGTAAAAACTGTTTGAATATCTGAGTAACACCTTGAAGTGATGTTGATCAGGAGAAAAATTCAGTCATGATTTTACGTCCAATTTCCCACAAGAGCAGGGATTAGACAAATATACATAATTCAGCATTGCATTACTGCTGGATGCTCTTCCTGTCACTAACTCTGATCTGTATTTTTCAAGTAAGAGGTCCCTCATTCCATAATCATCTTGAAAGGCCAGAGGACAATTTGTTGACCAGGAATCACTCAAATTTCACTTTTGTAGCTCAACAGTTTTTCAAACAAAGCACACAGAATACAAACATTCACGCAACTCTCCACACACACACATCCATTTTTTCCCCATTCACTATTCTTGAAAGGGTCATGGGGGTAGAGTCTTCAGGAACCTCTTCCATAGGGTCCTATCAGAAGCACCATCATTACATTCTCCGACAGATTCCCAAGTGTGACCGACTGAGTCTATGGACATTGTCCAACCATCTCCTTCTTGGTCTACACATGTCTCTGGCCAGTTGGATTGGCTTGAAGAATCTGTCTTGTGAATCTTTCCTTTCGCATTCTAACACATGTCCCTACACACACACTATATATAATTACTGTCAACCAAAGTCACTCACAATGCATTTATGGTTGGGCTGGTTGGGAGCCGCTACCATAGAAGACATTCACCCAAGATGCCATACAGTGAGATTGAACCCAAAACCATGTGGTTGGGAAGCAAGCTTCTTAACTCCTCAGCCATATGTACCAAAATAAACAAAAGAGAAAGCAAATTACCTCGACTGAAACTTTCTGGACCAATAATTCTGTAAGTTGATGCCATTCTTCTTGTACATCAGCAGCAGCTTCTTTCAAATGACATCCATTGGACACGTTCTCCTTTCCAGCAATGTGTTTTACCAATTCCTTGATGTCATTTATATCAGGTTCTTTAGATTTCTTCTCAGCATACAAAGCATCTATTTTTGATTTAAACATATGTAAGTTCTGCGAGGGTCCTTCACCATTCTGCTGAATCATGCCAATAGAAGACGTCAACCAAGATTTCATCACTCCAATTTTGTCCTCCAAATCTTCAATGTTACCCATCACCTCCTCCAGATCAGAAATGCGTCTCTCTGACAACGACTCTACGTTTGCAATGCGTTCATTTAAGTCCAAGATTTTTTCTCTGGCACCATTAACATCTGAGGATTCCTTCAACAGATTCTCCAGTAATGTTTTGTTGGTGCTCAGGTCAGCTTGAATCCTTCTCTGTTCGTGGATCTGTTCTTCCAAACCTTGCTTTTCGAGACAGATTTCTGGATTCCTCATGAGTTCATCTTCAATCGAAGACAACTGCACTCCAAGATTATCAAGCTGCTTTATCGCATTCTTAGATTCAGACAATGCTGAATTCAAGACTCCTTCTTTACCCTCGATGGCATGGTAAAGGTCTTTATGAACAGCTTTCTTATTCTCCATCACATCTTTCACACTGTTCGCTTTTGGTGTCATGTTCAGCTCATTTAGTTCATCGACCAATTTAGTGCCAACATGCTGCAAGTCTCGTATTCGTTTCTCTTGATTCAAAACATTAACTTTCAACTGCTTCACCTTTTCAAGTTGGTAGGCTTCACTGGAATCCTTCGTGGCATCAGAACCATCTGTGATTCCATCAAACTTGGCTTTTATATCAGAATAATTAGAATTGAGTTTGTTGGAAAGTTCTTGGAAGCTTTTGTCATGTTTTAGGGCGAAGGCCAACTTTGCCAAATAACGTTCGGATTCTTGCACAATCGATCGATATTTGCCCTCCAGGGCCTCGATTTCATCATCAATCATTGCCGATTCTTCTGTTTCTTCTTTGATGGTTGGAAGAATGTGGACACATTTACGGTACCGGTCAACTCCATTCATAAATTCCTACAAATAGAGAAAATATTCAAAGAATGTGTTGCAGAAATAAGTTCATAACTTGAGGCTCTAATTAAATTCTTTAATTAATTAACAACCAACAACAGACAACAATAATCTAAAATGGCAGTAACTATGTCAGTAATTCTAAGATTATAAAAGACAATCTGATATACGAATCATATATAAAACAGGAGTCTTATGTAACACAATGTTAAGTGTTACCTCATCATCGTCCTTCAATGTGGTCAAACAACCAATCCTAACCAATCGGGATTCAGAGAATGGGTTGTACCATTTCATCCTTTTGATCACTGAATACAAAACGTGGCTCATGAGGCCTCCATTTGGCTGTCTTTCTTGAGTCACCATCTCACCTTCGTATGTCTATCTGCCACATGGTTACCCATTTATAGCTGATCAGAGTGGAGCAACATGAAATGAAGTGTCTTGCTCAAGAACACAATGCACAATCCGGTCCAGGAATTGAACTACAATCTAATAACTGTGAGGGCCACATTGTAACTACTAGGCCACACACCTTCTCTAACTGTAAGGTTTACACAGTCACCTGTAATAGGAAAATGTTGGTACACTATCAACTGTAGTGTAAGTGTGGTTTACACTGCCAGATGAAGTGAAGTGTAATGCTATTAGATGTAATATGTTACACTGTCAAGCATAATGCAGTGTAAGTATAACACTGTCAAACAGCATAGTGTATGTGTTACACTGTCAAATGCAGTGTAGTGTGATACACTTAAACACAGTGTAATGTGTTACACTGTCGAATGTAGTGTGGTGTGTTACACTGTCGAATGTATTAATAAATTCACTAATTCACACAACACTATGCATTAAATAAGAGACCACTGTTTACTAATTAGTCATATTCATAATTATCGCCAACATACATTTAGCCCTAACCAATAACTTACCTGGGTGTCATCACGGAATTTGTCAGCAAGTTTAACCAAAGCTGAAATATCACCCTCTTTTGCTTTCAGCTCTTCGACATATTTCTGTAAAATAAAATATAAAGATTTAATATTCATAATACGAACAAAAGATAAATTCAGCAAAGTTTGTAGTACCAGGTGACTGGCTATGTATATCTGAGAATACATCAGGTGGGTGACCATTCACACCTGATTAGTTACTATTTTACTGTGATCATACAAAAAAAAAAATTAAATGTTTAAATTATCTGAAAAGGTTTATTAATAGTTTTCTTAAGCATTTACCTCATCTTTACCATGTTAGCAAATATACCATGTGATCACATGACTGACCAGACTATGAGATTTTGTTATACATCACTGGTCACAATTCTTTTACTTGTTTCTGTCACTGGACTGTGGCCATGCTGGGGCACTGCCTAGAAGAATATTTTTTAGTCAAATGAATTGACCCTAGTACTAATGTTTTTTTCTATTAAGCCTGATACTTATTCTATCAATCTCTTTTGCTGAACTGCTAAGTTAGAGGGACGTAAGCACGCCAACACCAGCTATCAAGTGGTGGATGGGGGGGGGGGGACAAAACACACACACATACATGATGGGCTTCTTTCAGTTTCCATATACCAAATCCACTCACAAGGCTTTGGTCAACATTAGGCCACAGTAGAAGAAACTTGCCCAACGTACCATGCAGAGGGACATGAACCCAGAACCATGCGGTTGGGAAGCAAGCCTCTTACCACACAGCCCTACCTGCACCTATTTACTAGTTTCAGCTCGAGAGATGCGGTCATATGAAAATATGAAGAGGCAACTAACTGGTATCAGTTTATATCAAGGAATTTGTATCCATTACATAACATTACATCATCAGACGCAACTTTACCTGAACTCTCTCTCTATGCATATGTGTGTGTATGTATATATGTGTATGTATATATATATATATATATATATATATATATATATATGCACATACATACATACACACCTTTATAGTGTCTATTTACAATACACACATAAACAAACACACACACCCTGTCTTGGGTTTCAACAACAGGAATAAAGAACACATCAGATGATGTATTCTTAGATACATTACGCCGTAATAAAAGAAAGGTTAGTCATACTTGGAATAGCATTTTATGGTATGTCGGCTTGATCCAGAATGATCCGGATCTAACTAACAACAACAAGGAAACTCCTACAGGTCATTCACCCTGCTAAAAATAACAGCTGAATCTCCCTGAAACCACTCGCTACCATCTTACAAAAGGACACATAGGATAGTGTAGGCCAAGCTACACTATTCCAGAAGAAATGTTAGTAAGATCATGTCTGGAATGACCTTCGGATGTGGGTCTGGCTGCTGTTTCAGGGATGACCTGGGGTTAAACAACAAGGATGCTCAACAAGAAATTGTGTTTCTGCTTTTCTCTCTCTCTCTCTCAATAAGGTCAAAGGTCAGTAAGTTGCCAAAGGTCATTCATTTGATTAGTGAGCCAGGCTCTCCTCTTATTAAAAACATAACCTCATCCCCACCGCTGCCACCAGCCTTTTATCTTTCACTTGTTTTAGTCATCAGACTGCGGCCATGCTGGGGCACTGCCTTGAGCAATTTTTTTTAGTCAAATGAACTGACCCTTTTTTTTTTTTTTTGTTAAGCCTGGCCCCGATTCTATCAGGCTTTTTTTGCTGAACCACAAAGTTACAGGGATGTAAACACACCAACACTGGTTGTCAAGCAGTGGTGCGGGACAAACACAGACACAAGGATACACACACACACACACATACATACATATATATACGATGGGCTTCTTTCAGTTTCCCTCTACCAAATCCACTTGCAAGGCTTTGGTCGACCCAAGGGAATAGCAAAAGAGACTTGACCAAGGTGCCATGCAGTGTGACTGAACCCAGAACCATGTGGTTGGGAAGAAAGCTCCTTACCAAAGAGACATGCCTACAAAGTTTTTTATCTTTTTTTCCTGCTTGTTTCAATCCTTATTCTTTTACTTTTTTCAGTCATTTGACCGAGGCCATGCTGGAGCATCGCCTTTAGTCGAATAAATCAACCCCAGGACTTATTCTTTTGTAAGCCTAGTACTTATTCTATCAGTCTATTTTGCCGAGCCGCTAAGTTACGGGGACGTAAACAAACCAACATCAGTTGCGAAGTGATGGTAGGGGGGCAAACAAAGACACACATATATATGTATGTGTGTGTGTGTGTGTGTGTGTATATATGTATATATGTCGTTGTTGGCACTCCGTCGCTTACGACGTCGAGGGTTCTAGTTCAACGGAACAGCCAGCTCGTGAAATTAACGTGCAAGTGGCTGAGCACTCCACAGACACGTGTTCCCTTCACGTAGTTCTCGGGGAATATTCAGCGTGACACAGTGTGACAAGGCTGACCCTTTGAATTACAGGCACAACAGAAACAGGAAGTAAGAGTAAGAGAAAGTTGTGGTGAAAGAGTACAACAGGGTTCGCCACCATCCCCTGCCGGAGCCTCGTGGAGCTTTAGGTGTTTTCGCTCAATAAACACTCACAACGCCCGGTCTGGGAATCGAAACTGCGATCCTATGACCGCGAGTCCGCTCGCCCGAACCACTGGGCCATTGTATATTTCCACAAAATGGAAGTATACAAAAATGAACATTATTTTCCCTCTTACTGTGTCGTTTCGTTTTGAAAAATAAAAATTTATTTTGTGGTTTGTTATTGTTTATATTTCGAATTACATAATCTTTTATGGGGGCACCAAAATCTTTTAAGCGTTTAGGGCCTCGATGGGTCTCAATCCGGCCCTGACCCCGGTTGAGAATTACTGATTTAGTTCTATGAAGTGATGTAAAGGAATTTCTTGCGGACCCTCTAGCGTAGAGGGTTCTTAAGCAATGAGGTAGCACTCCCTCTGTATCATCATGAGCTTACAAGGGCAAGGTAGATATTAAGTGGGGGGGGGGGGGGGTACAGGCGTTTCGAGGGGCCCGTGATTTTTCTTAAAAATAAAACATTTAAGCTAGATACAATATTTATAGTTTAAAGACATTTTGACAATCTTTCCGAGGCAGTATTGATACTATCTCCGAAAGATTGCCGACACAGCAATTTCCAAAAAGGAAAAACAAACAAAAACATCTTTGTCGGGATTAAAACATGTCTTATGTATTAAATGGTCAGAAAACGTGACTGGTGATATGTCAAGGCGCACTGTAATTTCATTAATATAAGCCCCGGCCGACGTTAGTAATTACTATAAAATTTTAACATAAGGGAAAATTAGTCTATGCACATATCTAAAAAGAAGCGCGTGCTGAACGAAATGGTATGTGAAAATATTGATAATTCACTGCGCAAAACTGACTTCTTGTTTGAATAAAATGACCTGCTTCCTCACCCCAAAACACGAGGAGTGGGTGTTTGTCAAACGTCATTCGGTGAAAGGAGGGGTCCAATTGGGAAGCCACTCATTTCGCGTGATGACTTTTAGTCACAACTATTTATTTACAAACAGACTTTTAAAAAACGATCACAGTTTAAAATACTGTGGCCTATTAAAGAGAAAGCTTACGTTTATCTACAAGTATTTCAACAATTCGCAAAATCAAAACATTTTTTCGCAAACAATTAAAAAAAAAAACATTTAAATTCTGAAAGAAAAAAAAAATCATTGATTCACAAATTATCAAAAACATAAATAGGATTTACCTTGAGCATCCCGTATTGGACTTCGAGATCTTGCTGGGAGACCTTAATACCGTGTCCCTTCTCAACAGCTGTGTCCATCCATTGGTCAAGGTCTTCGACAATATTGTAAAAGTCTTCGAGATCTTCATAAAGATCATCGAATTTCTTCGTCCTCGTTTCGGCTTCATTGGAGGCCTGGATGGAGACACAAAGTGGTAAAGATAGACCCATGGGAGAATAATTCCTCATGTAGAATTGTTTGTTATAATATCCAAAGGAGTTCGATCAATGATGGTAACATCCGTTTTGATTGAAAACGACACAAACAAAGAGGCATGTTCTTAAGGAAATGGAGAGGATAAGGTTTAAACGAAGACGAATCCAGGAATTCTATCTCCGAGAGAGTGAGGACGTCATGACTAGTTTGAGAGAGATATTCAGGTGTCCAAGAAAGACTATTAACAAACACACATGTACATATACAAAAATTAAATAATAAAAAAAAAGTGGTTTAATAACTTTTACGGCCAATGATATAGTGGTGGTCACCTTTTGTTTATTAAACAATAGCAAATAGTTAAGTATTTCCGTTGAAATTGCTAATTATCTGCTCTAAAACAGGCGAGAAGTGTGTGAAACGTGGCAGCCATCCGTAAAATAGTTGTTTTAAACAAAACAAAACAGCGAAAGAGGAATTAAAGTTTAGCCTTTCGCAGACAATAGTTGAAGAGAACTTTGTAATTCAGCCGAATTAAATTTCCTTTCTTTCACTCCAGACGGGCGAACAGTTTTCGTTTGACAAAAATGTAACACAGATTGGAAGACTGCACCTTAATAATAAAAGTTGAACAGCTCACACACATCTGCTGAATAAATATGATAATCCTTACTTAATTATGCCTTGATGATAATTATTGTATCATCAGCAAAGAGGAAAAGGGATTATATTAATACCATAAACATTGAAAAATACTCAAAAAGAAAAAAAAAGTTGGAACTTTCTATAAACGACCTTCTAAATGAAGTCATCCAGAAGTGACCCTTCTGTTGAGTACAATGGTAAATTAATGAATGACAAGAAGTCAGTCGGTTTATTTTATCTCCAGTTTATCTCGGCCTCGTCGTTAAATCGACAGTGAAACTCATTACGTAAATACAGTTGGACTAGTTAGAGAGAAAAAAAACCAAATAAAGCAAAAATTCGGAGTAAAAACATGCTTAATTTTCTACAACTGCTTCTATACATGTTAAACAAACACAAGCGACAGAAAACTTCTGATATTGGCCAGGAAGAAATTAGTACAAACTTGTCACTGTTTCACTTTCTAACAACCAGACACATTTTACTCAAGCCACCACAGATATTAAATCAGAGGTAAGCCACCGATCTTTTGACCATTACTTACTAGTCTAGCAGTTCCTTAACTATTACCTTTGCGAGCCATTTTGGTAAATCGTTAAGCTTTCAGCGACCCTTTATTTCATATTTAGATAAGAATCATATATTTACATAATTATATATTTAATAATAATTACATATCTACAAAATAATAACAATTATTTCTTTTATTTGATAAAAATTTTAATTTTGTCACACGGCCACCACTTTTGAGGGGAGGGGGTAAATCGATTATATCGCCCCAGCACTTGACTGGAACTTATTTTATCGACCCCTTATAATAATTCTTTTTTTCTTGGCCACAAGGGCTTACATAATAATAATAATGATGATAAAAAGGTGCCCTCTCTTTTACGTTCTTAAATACCCCCACACCACACCCTCTCAACTAGTTGATAGTTTTCTTATCTTGGAGAAATATTCCTTCTTTTTTTTTTTTTGTCTTTTCCTTTTCTGTTTGTCATAAACACGATGTGTTAGTCTTCATGCCTTATGACTCACTGTAAAACATTCAGGAACGTTATTTACATTTTACGAAATATTTCAACAGCAAACGATTTAGTATCAGCGACTCAACTTGGATCGTGACTCATAAGGAAGAAACATACACATATGGTCTATCAGTCACTTCTGTGTGTGTGTGTGTGTGTGTGTATGTATATATATATATATATATATATATATATATATATATATAAGGGTTATATAAATGACAATTAAACCAGAAATTGTGTATTGAACTTATAGGGTCTGTCAACGCTATTAATGTAGATCGGTAGACCGTATTATAAGGAAGCAGGGCGTGGTGTGAGTTTGAGCCTTTCTCTTCTTTAACCCTTAGCTTATCCTGTATATCAATCACGTGACACGCAGGACGTATTTCCTTGGCGTCCATACATCATATGATACACGTCTTTAACCCCCCACCTCCAGTCACCGGAGTAACTTGGGACTTATGAAAAGAAAGTGCATCTTTTTCTGCTTGGCAGCCATTTTTCAATTTTTGTTCCAATTGATTTCATATTTGGGGTATTGGTGTAACAAGGATTAACTAAATGAATAAAAACAAGCATGGACGTTCAGGGACAAACTTGTGGAAATGCTTTGCACAGGCAAAAGATTAAACGTAACATAATTTCGACTTTAGCAAAGACACACACACACACACACATACGTATAATGACAGTGTTGGGCGGCAGGTGAACCCACCATGATGCGCCAGAGGATAGAACGGTAGTCCATTTTACATAAAGAATCGACACTCATTTGTTTCCTATCTACTTCAGCCATCTCGCAACACACACGACTGTCCCTTATCTACTTCAGATGTCCAACAATATCCACGACTGTCCCTTTCAAGTATCCTATAACACACACGACTGTCTACTCTACACTTCAAACATATAAAAAGTAGACAGCAACAGTGGTGTCAAAAACCAAGGCAACACATTGTCACAGCTGTGAGACAGCTGTCATACTTACAGTAGTTGCTGCTCTGGATGAAACGCTCATATGAAGACGAATAGACAGTCTGAAACAGTGTGTATTTCACACTGGTGGAGATATTTCTTGATGTTTATGGACTGAACCATGTTGGAGGGGTGTCTGTGACATATAAAGCTATGTTGGCAGGGCGAGTTGACTGAGATTCGTTTGGGTCTGTCTTTGTAATATCTATCTATTGCCCACAGGAGGCTAAACATAGAGGGGGGACAAACAAGGTCAGAGAAAGGGATTAAGTCGATTACATCGACCCCAGTGCGTAACTGGTACTTATTTGATCGACCCCGAAAGGATCAAAGGCAAAGTCAACCTCGGCGGAATTTGAACTCAGAACGTAGCGGCAGACGAAATACCGCTAAGCATTTCGCCCGGCGTACTAACGATTCTGCCTTCTGTCTTTGTAATATGAGGCCTCCAGGCAATGTACTGGGCTCTATAATGTTTGCTGAATTACTGACAGTAAGCCCTAGTATGTATAGATTAGAACTGGGCCCCTACACCCATGAGGTCCCCAAGCAAGTCAATGCATTGGGCCATGTAGTACTTAACTATTGATAACAAACCACAACATACATAGATCAGAACTGGGCCCCTACACCCATGAGGTCCCCAAGCAAGTCAATGCATTGGGCCCTGTAGTACTTAACTATTGATAACAAACCACAACATACATAGATCAGAACTGGGTCCCTAGACCTGTGCGACTCCCCAGGAAGCTGTCCGGTGCTCCCATGCCTTTTAGACAGTAATGCCTTGTTGGATATAGATCCATGATGAGGGAAGGGTGTTGCGCCGAAAAAAGAAGACAAAAAAATTGACCAAGGGGAAACAACTCCTGTGCCAGTTGCGCGGCTTTTTATGCAGTGAAAGGACATTAAGGATGATTGGATCGGGCAGTGGGTGCCATCTTGAAACGGGACTAAAGGGAAACGAGCGGCATAGAAGCCCCAGTATGTATCCCTTGCATTAAAATCCAATGAAGAACACAACAGGATGAAAGTGTAAAATATACGGCCATGTTGGAGGGGTTATTATGTACTCAAGCCGAAAGAGACACTACAGTGTAACTGTATTGGAGGAGTGATGTATATAAGGTAGCCATGTTGGAGGGATGATTAACGTATATACTTCCTTTAGTATTATAATCTGAATGTGAAGGAGACGACGGGATGGAGCGAAGCAAGTGCTACACACCCTATCAAAATTCTAGTCATTATTCCTAAAAAAAAAACATGCAAGTTGAATTTATCATCTATCCAAGAAATAATTACAAACGTCAGTTAACTTTCAAGAGACTAGTGTTCTGGCCGAGAGGGGGTTTGTCTCACCTACTTAACACTACTTCATAGATAGCTCTTAGTAACATCCTTACAACAACAAAAAACGCGTTTTAGAAGCGACTGTTACCAGCTATAAGTACTTACTAACATTAAACTGTTGACCTCATGTCACTCGTACATATTGCAGGCCCCTTTTAATTTTAGGTGACCTCGAAAAGACTCCCGCAGAGTTGCTATTTGCTGGCTACCAACTCAACCGCTCTTCCTTTCGGTGTAAACATCAAACAAAAAATATACAAAATACATAGACAAACCACTCCATTTATTTCTAAAGCTTCCCCACTTTTTCTACACAAGAAACAAAGCAGTTTGAATAGTTAGTATCAAAGAGAATCATCTTCCCTTAAATATTATCTCAACCAACTTTTTTTTTCAAGGAACAACCGACCATAAATAAGATTTTCTAATTCAAGAAAGCTACAAAAACAATTCACAACAGAAACGTTTAACTGTTCGTTGTCTGACTATCTTTTTCTCCCCACTCTTTGTTGTTATTCTTTCTAGTTTTTCTCTTTATATTTTTAGTTTATTCTTTTTGTACCAGAGTTGTTTTATATACCTTCCGCTATCTGTCATGGCGTCCCAGCTTTTACACGGACGTTTAAATTGATTAATAATATATAAATAATAAAAAAGAAATTGATTTGTATTTTTTGTTTTTATATAGGTTGACGGTGACTGAAGTCAGCTTTCTTTCGACCGATGTGGGATATTTAAAGACGTTAGGGAGTCAAACAAGCTTTCGGTGTACTAAATATAGATGTCGGTAAAATTAGTATACAATCAATGACAAGCAGGAGGCGGTCAACTAACAGTTTAATTCGCAGCGAGAGAGAGAGAAAGAAATGAGATGAAAAACCAACGGGAATGTCTTTGTGTTATAAGGCTTCAAATGATTCATCTATCGTCTGATATTATCAGTTCTCAGCAAGGATTTTTTTTTTATGGGAGGCGGGGTTACATTAAAAATAGAAACGTCTTTGTCAGCTGAACATTAAATTTTTGCAGTTTTCTCAAGCCTAAAGGAAAACATCGTCAGCTAAACATAAATGAAAGCTTATCAATCAAAGAGGTCATAGCTTCAATGTTTCAAGTTATGGACGACGGCGACGAAGTGTTGTTCAGCTATATTTTATGAGAACCGAGTACAAATTAGAAGCATGCCGACACAAGTGTGCCTTCATCACCACTACCATGAACTTTGTTTCCTCATGCCTTTCAAAAACATTGTCATTTTTTGATGAAATTTTCTACAATTCCCTTTCAGATAGTGTAGAATACTATTATATTGGAATTTAATATGGGAAATAAAAATTGGTGAGTGCACATACATTGATGCTGATACACATCGCATGCTACACCCTCTGTAAGATATTTGTAGAAATGTCATTAAACAATATTCATTTTTCTGAAAGTTATGAGGAAATAAAGTCGGGGGGAAGGACATTTGTGTTGGTATGCTTACAAATATAGGAGTCCTAGATCTTTCAAGCTACATCTTTCAGGGCGATCTTACGATACGAGTCCTAAATATAGGCCTTTTCCGTAAAAAGTGTCTTCGGCGATCTTTACCAAAGATCGGCCTTTTCCGTAACACTCGCACGATCTTCACTACGATGTTAGGGTTAGGGTTTTAGTGTCAGGGTTAGGGTTTTAGGGTTAGGGTTACGGACGGAATTCCCTAACCCAAACCCTAACCCTTCAAAATAAATCGCGCTCTCTGTATGTCTTTCGCTTTTATGACGTAGTTTCCCTGTTTCTCTCCAACACTTTTTACGGAAAAGGCCGATATTTAGGATTCGTACTGTAAGATCACCTCTTTCAGATTAAAAAAAACAACAACTTTACAACCGACTCATGAGACGGTTGTAATAGTAAAAATTTAACGGGATGGTGGTGGGGGACAAAAAATTCTTTCACCAGAAAACAACTATTCAATTTCTTGCCCTTTTCCTGCTCAATGAGGTAGTAACGATAAGCTGTCCCGAAAGTTCGCCGATCAGAATTTAAGGGTGAGTAAAAACTATTTCCACCTTTCACTGTAAAATCACTCCAAATAAGGTAGTATGTTTTGGGATAAGGAATTTTTTGGAAGGTTGTATGGGTTATCAACAAAATTTACAGAAGCATTGGTCTGCGTTTATGAAATTTTGCAGAATTCAATTATTCAATAATTGTATTTCTGACAAACAATTTATTTTTGTATCTTTAACTAAAAGGCATTCGTTTGAAATTAGACAGAAACTTTCTAAAATAATTGTGTAAATAGTGTTTCTAATTTAGGCACAAAGGTAACGATTTGGGGGGGGGGGGATAGTCGACATCATCGCCTCCAGTATTAACAAATACTTTATTTTATCGGCTCTGGAGAGATAAAAAGCAAGGTTGACTTCGGCGGGATTTGAACCCAAGACATGAAAAAGCTCACAAGGCATTTTATCCGATGTTTTAACGATTTTGCCAGCTCACCGCATTAACCATACATAATTGTTTGTATCCTTAGGCCTAAAGCCAGTAATTTTGGACGGAAATGGGTCAAGTCGGTTCTACTTCAGTGTTTGTTAATTTTATTTTATTGATTCCGAAAGAATAAACGGTAAAGTTGAACTCCAAATGTAAAAAAAAAAAAAAAAAACGGAAAAAATAACGCAAATTATTTTCCTGACGATTCTGCCAGCTCGCCCCATTAACCCTTCGTAAATACCCCGCGCCTCCGCCAAATAATCGTTTTTACTATAGTAGATGTAAGGCCTGAGATTTTGGAGCTGTGGGGTTTGCCTTAACTCCGGTCTCAATACTCCCGAGTGGGGCGATATGAAGTCATTAAATGTTACGGGGACGCAAACATATACATATACGTCTACCAAATCCACTGACAAGGCTTTGGTCGGCCCGAGGCTATAGTAGAAGACACTTGCAGAAGGTGCCACACAGTGGGAATGAACCCAGAACCATGTGGTTGCTAAGCAAGCTACTCACACAGCCACTCCTGTCCAAAGTATTTTCATAAGTTGGTCTTAAATGTCCATGCTTGTTATCAAATTTTTAGTTAACCTTCGTTTCATACTTTCTGAATAATATAAGCTTTCCTTTCCCAAGCCACTCTGGTGGTTGAAAAAATTATGAATGTGCATCATATACGATGCACAGACATAAGGGAAAAATATGTCCAGTGTATCACGTGATGCACAAGGCAGACAAAGAGTTTGCCAAAGCATATTCATAAACGTCCCATATGTTCTGAGTAATAAAAAGCTTTTCCTTCCTTTCGTAAGGCCCAAGTTACTCTGGTGGTTGAAAACAAAATTGGAATATCAAATATGATGCATGGATGCCAAGGAAATTATGTCCTGTGCATCAAATGTGATTGATACAGAGGACAAGCGAAGGTTTTAATATGCGAACAGCAGGCTGTTCCGTTGACTGGATCAACTAGAAACCTCGTCGTCGTAACCGACGGAATGCCAATTACAATAATTATGAAACAACGATACTAAAATAGGTAAATACTTCGCTTAGATTCATCAATTGCAAATTAGTGTTAATTAGATAAATATAAATTTTCAAAGAAAGATTTATATTCAATACGGTTGGGGGTTTCGATCTTCAACTAAACCGAATTTTTAATCTTTTTTTTTTTTTTTTCACACTCAGCACCTATTAGATCTTAATATTTTATCAGACAATAAAGAAGATTGAGGGAATAACACTGTTGTTAGGTAGTAATTAGGGCATTAATTTGCCTTAATCACAGCCGGGAGTTATGAACGACTGTTTAAGACTACACTTAAAATTAACACTGACAGGCAGAGCTGGGATTCCTAATTTAGGCGGAAGGATTAATAAAAAAAATGAGTAACTGTGACTTTATTATCTCTTAGAAATTGGCAGATGCAGTAATAATAAAAATAATAATAATTAGAGCAGCTGGCCAATTAGTAACGATGTTCTGTTTTACATACAATTAAGAAGAAAAAAAAATTCAGTAAAGGCTCGTATCACCAATTAAAATATTTAATCGTTTTATAATCACTTTGTTGAGGGACCTCAGCTGTTTAATATTATGAAACTTATTTTTATCTTTGTGTGTGTATGTGTGTCCAGGGCCGTTTTTAAGCCAATTAAACAGATTTAAAAAAAAAAAATTGGGCCCTGCGTCAGGAGAGGGCGTCGTACACACGCTCTAGCGGAGAACGTTATGATGAATTTCAGTATAGCATTGTGAAAAATAGTGCAGCCTATAGCCCTCGACGCTTTTTGGTTGGGACCGGCGTAATAAATGAAACATAAAACATCAAACTTCAGATTTTGTAGAGAAGAGATCCCCATTGACAATTCTCTAATTAGGCCACGAACTTCTTAGCGCCGGTCGTGTTAGTGTGTGTGGTCTCCTAATGTCTTACGCGCCCACGCAACTTCAAGTCATATGAAATCCGAGTTAAGCTGTTGATAATATATATAAGCTTGCTAATCAAAGTATACAGAGTATTATAGATTAATTTTGGCTGATCGAACCAATCCGTTTCACACTGGTTGTTATTACATAACCGGATATTAATTAACAGCACGGTCAAGTAATACCACGTGCTCTTCAGAGGTAGCAACACACTATATTGACAAATATACGAGTGCATATTATTTTTCCTGACTTATGGATTCTTAGATTAATATATAATGTAGTCCCATCTGGTGCAAATGTCTTCTAATATAGCCCCAGACCAATCTGGTAGAAGGAAACTATGTTGAAGCCTGTCTTGCGTGTCCATGTGCATCGTAGTCCAACGACTGGAACAAGTAGAATATATAAATTTTCTGCCGAGGTCGACTTTGCCTTTCATCCTTTCGGGGTCGATAAATTAAGAACCAGTTGCGTACTGGGTCGATCCAATCGACTGGGCCCCCTCCCCAAAAATTTCGAGCTTTGTGCTTAGAGTAGAAGAGAATATATATGTACACACACACACAAGGCGGCCCAAAAGTCACAAAGGTGTTAATAATTCATTTATGATCTTTTTTTTTAAATTTACGATCCTTTAGCACCGTATACAGCATATATAGGAAATATACGTACGTTAGGTGTGAAAAAATCACATCTTGTAAATTAAATTTTTTAAAAATCGTAATTAAAACGAATTTATAAAAGAAATTTCAAACCCCTTTGCGCTCCTTTTGTGCCACCCTGTACATATCCTTTACTTTTACTTGTCTTAGTCATTAGACTGCGGCCATGCTGGGGCACCGCCTTGAAGAATTTTAGTGAAATGAATCGAATCCAGTACTACTTTTTAAGTCTGATATTTTATTTTATCGATTTATTTTGCCGAGCCGCTAAGTTACGGGGACGTAAACAAACCAGCACCGGTTGTCAAGCAATGAGGGACAAACACAAGGACACACACACATACATACATACATATACGACAGGCTTCTTTTAGTTTCTGTCTACCAAATCCACTCACAAGGGTTTGATGGACCCGAGACTACAGTAGAAGGCACTTGCTCAAGGTGCCACGCAGTGGGACTGAACCCGGAATCATGTAGTTGTGGAAGCTAACTTTCAACCACGCCTGTGCCAAAGCACACACATACATAAAGTGAACAACATCCGATTTGGGGAAAAGAAAGAAATATAGACCAACAACAACCGGTGAATGTGTTACATGGTCTTTAACTAGTAAGGCTCTTCCAAAATATGACACTATCGATATTGGTTTCAACACACGGTTTCAGATTTGAAATTCTTGGAAAACAAATTTGAGAACGAAAGTTCTAATTTTCGTCTTCAGTAAATAGTTTTGTCTGTGAGCCAGAAGATCATTGTTAATCAGCTGAGTGAAGATTAAATCAAGATAGGAAATATATATTTCACCTGACCGAGCAAAATATATAACCGAAAAGCGTTCTCTTTTGGCACCGATATTAAAATGTCTTCTATTTTATATTGTTTTATATTTCGAATTTTAAGACGTTTTCTAAAAGTATTAACCCTTTGTATATTAAAAATGGTCAAGTGGGGCCCCAAAATGGCCACAATCCCTCACTAAAACCGATAATAGAATAAATTATATATTATCTAATTTACTTTTAATGGTAGGTCTCGAAGTAGATAAAGCTATAATAAAGATAATTGCGTGTAAATATTGGGCTAAAGAACCCTTAATTTTTTTTTTCTATCCAAAAGGCTTTTTAACCCGAAATTTACAAGCTTTTATTAATAGCTTTATCTGCTTCAAGTTCCACTTTTTAAAACGAATTCTTCCACACGTCTCTCGAAGTTCCTAAATTTTTATGACCTCAGCAACATGCAATCTTCCGTGGTAAGAGAACAGCTTCTAAACTGGATGAAAAAATTTGAATGATTGCTTTGATCTAATGGTAGAACTCCCATCTTGTTTACAAACAATACGGGTTCGAGTCCCACGGCAGATTACGTTTCTTATCGAAAAAGATTTTTTTAAATCCAATAAAGCCTTATCTGCTTCAAGTTCCACTTACAAATAAAAAAAACGAATTATTTCACGTTCTCTCGAAGTTTCTAAATTCTTATAACGTAAGCATATATAAATGATTTGTCCCATTGTAATTTTCATTGTTAACAATTAAAACATTCGTATTTTACTCAGAGCACTTTTTCCAGAAATATTGACTGACATTGGTATAGCTTCACTGCTAACACGGCAGAACGCAGTAGAAACGGGGCCAGTGACCAGGTCGTAAAGGTGCCACAAAAATCTAACCCTTGGAATAAATTCAACGGTTTGTGTTATTGAATGGATTCTCTGTGGTGTAACTGCTTTAGTTTTAGCACAGGGCCAGACTCGGAACAAGTCAACTGCTAAACAAGTACAACTCCGCAATCGCTCAATAGATCAGAAACTAATTTCAAAGAGATAGCTCAAAACATCAATTAACACTAAAAGACGATATGTAACGGAAGTGGAGATAATTGAGTCAAATTAATTAAATTTCTGTTGGAAGGAAAAGAAAACAGTTAAAATATTCACTTCAAGTTGACACTCACTTAAACCTGAGAACAAAAATTGCTTTATGATTTATTGACGTGTGGGGTTGATAGAGATAGACCACCGTAGGGGTAGGGCTAAAAAAGATAGACCAAAAGATAGACCACGGGAGTGGGTGGAGCTAAAATAGACTGATCACAGCTAGAAGAGGTGTGATAAAAATAGACCACAATTGGGGACAGTGGCTAATATAGATAGACCACAGCTAGCGGGAGTGCGTCATATAGACAGGCAGACCACATCTGAAGGGAGGGGCTGTAGGCATACAAAAGCTGGAAGGAGGAACAGATACAAACATCACAGCTGGAGGAAGAGGGCTGGTAGAGACTGGCAGACAACAGCTGGAGGGAGGGGCTAGTACAGACAAGCTACAGCTGGAGGGTGGGGCTGGTATAGATAGACCGCAGCTGAAGAGAAGGGCTTGAACAAATAGGCCACAGCAAGAGGAAGGGTCTGCTATCGATAGACCACATCTGATGGCAGGGGCTATACACACGCACAAAAGCTGGTACCGACAGAGGGAGGAACTGATAGTGACGGATCACAGCTGAAGGGAGAGGCGAGTACAGACAGACCACAGCTAGAGGAAGGGCTTGAACATATAGATCACAGCTGGAGAAAGGAGCAGCTATCGATAGAACACAGTTGAAGGAGGGGCTATACAGATATATAAAAGCTGAAAGAAGAAGCATGTACAGACAGAAGGACTTACTGGTAGAGACAGGCCACAGCTGGAGGGCAGGGCCTGAACATTAGGCCACAGCTCGAGGAAGGAGCGGCTACCGATAGACCACGTCTGGAGGGAGGAACTAAACTGACACACGCTAAAGCTAGAAGGAGGAGCTGGGAGAGACAGACCACAGCTGGAGGGAGGGGACCGTACAAGCAGACCGCATTTAGTGGGAGGGGCAGATACAGACAGAGGTGACAGTTGGGTTAACGAGAGTAATGTAGAATATAACGTTCTGCCCAAAGACAACGGAACCAAGACCTTACTCAGCCATCTTGTCCTCTACAAGAACAAAATCAGTTCCTCATTGGGACAAAGAATTGTAAAACTAGGAGGGGGGCCATACACGCAATAGATCCAACCTGAGAGGAACCGACTGACAATCATCTTCAATGTTACAAGACAAATTCTTTATACGAATAATAATCTAAGACATGTTAGTTGAGTTTAACATATTTTTGAAATTGTGAACTCGTCTTCCAATGTTTTGGTATCAATCATAGAATATAAAGAAACAAAATGAAGAAGAAAAGTTTGGCCTTTGGAATAAATTGTCATGAAGAAGAAGAAGAGATTCTACTATGGCAACTTTTTATAGAATTTTGTCAACAAAGAACATCGTTAGTTTTATCAGATTTGGTGTTCTTTCGTTTTATGATCACAAAAAATGGAAGTGAGAAACAGTGATACTATTTGATGGCAATATACAAACAGATGGACGAAATAGGCACCCACCGACTTCAAAATAAAAGAAAACATTTAAAGAACAGACGTTTCTTCGGATTCCTGTTTTCAAAAACTGAGATTACAGATTTTGTAAATAAATTAATCTAATTTAATTCAATAATAACAAAAAAGTTTTTCAAATTTTAAATTACCCAACCCACACTTCACCCCAAACTGTTTGCTTTTAACTTTTTATTTTTACTCCCCCCCCCCCCCAAAAAAAATTCTTAAAGAATTCTACGTTTAAAAGCAAGATTACAATTCCGAGTAAAACAAAACAATTTTTTTTTTTCAAAGTTTAAAATGCCGATTATTTACAATAATTCCCTTCACTTTCATTTTTGTAATCATAAACCGAAAGATTACTCTCGTAATTTAAAAAATTTTTTTTATACAGCTTCAATAGTAAAAGAACAATATTCAACGAATAAAAAAATCGATTTAAAAAAAAAAGTTCATTAACTTATAACAAATAAAAGCGATGGATTTACTTACGGCTCCGAAGCGGAACTTTAAATCCGAGGTGTTATAACGCAGTTTTTGGTATTGCTGATCCTTTTCGGCCTTCTTCGAGGTCTCCCTGGCTTCTAGTATTTCCTCGGCCTCGGCGAGGGTCGACTTCACAACTGGCTGTTCTCTTTCAAGATCTTGGTGAATAGTCTGAAAATAATTAACATTGACTTTCAGCATATCAAGTCAACCTGAATTTTGTACAACAATCGGGGGCTGCATTTCGTTTTGCGTGTTTGTTGTTAGGACGGCGACCATGTCTGGCTGGTTGGTTAGCCGGCTAGCTGTTCGGTCGGCTGGTTGTTTTTTAATCGCTTATAAACATAACCAGGTGTGTTACTACTGCATTTGTACCTGTAACCCTTCCTTCAGTATACGGTTGTGTCCCGGGGCGAGAAGAGAAAGAATCAGAAAGGGAGACAGACAGACAGACAGCGGTTGCTCTACAATTCGTGTAATAGACGTTAGTAGAGGTGAGCTGGTCTAATATTCATCATAACAGCTGTTATTGTGATGATAATGATGATGATGATAACTGCGTTATACTTGTTAGCGATGATGATGATGATGAAATTGTACTGGTAATGATAATTATTGTTGATTGTTCGTGTTGATAATGATGAAACCGTGATGATGATGGTGGTGATGATGACGATTGTGTTAATGATGGTGAAGCTGCTAGTGGCGGTGGTGGTGGTGGTGTATGTGTGTGCTGCTGTTCTTGACGATGATGGTTACGTTGCTGTTGTTAGAGTTAATAATGATGTAGAAGATGGTGGCGGTGGTGGTGTACTTTCTGCTCGTACGTACAATGTTAGCCCATTCATCGTCAATTACGCACTCTACACACAATAAAAAGCAAAACAAAAAACAAAAAAAAAACTGATTCAACTTTCATGCAAGACTTTGTGGAGTGAAACATACTACTACTACTACTGCTGATTACATACATGCATACATACATACATTATAGGTATGTATAAATAAAAATATATGTGTACAAATATACAGCTGTATGTATGCATGCTTACAGATGCGTATGTATATATATATATATATATATATATATATATATATATATATATATGCAGATATGTATAGATAAACGTGTATATGCATATATATAGACGTGTGCACACACACATACATATATATATATATATATAGAGAGAGAGAGAGAGGGGGAGATGTGTGTGTATGTGTATATATATATATAGAGAGAGAGACATACAGAGATTATCATCTAGAAACTTCGGAAGATTAATCTAAAATGTTTATTTAGTGATAATTTAATAATAATAATAATAATAATAATAATAATAACAATAGTAAATGTTATGAAGTGAGTCCGTTGTGTTAGGGAGGGACTTCACAAGTCAGGGAAGAGCTGTAGCAACAACAACAACAACAATCAGGGGCAAATTGGTTTGCACCTGTGATGCATTATTACCTGAATGTTATTAGGTGTGATTACTCACACACACACACACACAGAGGCAGAGACAGGCGTTTACAGAGACATACAGGTACTTACAGATATATATTATACATACAGAAGCATACACAGAAACAGAGCTCATAAGTACACACAAATAAATACACACACAAACATTATATATATATATATATATATATATATATATATAGATCAGTAATTCATATATCCGAAAAAGAAGCACACTCTACAGAGGCAGACCCTGGGGTGGGGGGAGCTGAGGGGCACGTGCTCCCCCCTACGAAAAGAAGTGCGCCTTTCTAAATAATGTTATTTCGCCCCTTTTCTCTTGAAATTGTATTCCCTTCGGGACTTGTGCCCTCCCCTCGAAAAATTCCTGGGACCGCGCCTGCTCTAAAAACATTAGAGTAGTTGTTGTGGCCGGTCAAAGAGTGATCAATAGTTTCACACCGGCCTCCGGCCATTTGAATCGGACGAGTCGCCTGCACAGCTAAGCTTTTTAAAGGGGAGAAACCAATGGTCACTCTCTGCCCGGCTTTGACAAACAACCTTCTAAAGATGTGTGTGTGTGTATTCATTTATAAGTAGTTAAGTCTATATATGCGTGTGTCTGTGTGTGTGTGTACTCTAGCCACTAAACCTTTTTCTATTTTCTCTCTCTCTGTTTATTTCTGTGTTCCCTTCTGTTGAAGAGCGTAGGCTCGAAACGTAAAAGACTTTCTCACTTCCCGAGCGTTAAACTAATACATCTGTTTGTTGTCTACACACCCGTCTTCGTCTTTTGTTAATTCTCACTATATATATATATATATATATATATATATATATATAATAGAAATATGTTACAACACACACACATGTACTTATACACACGTATATTCACACAGAGACCACAGACATTAGATGCACATACACAAATACATGCATATACACGGACTCGTGCGCACACACAAATAGATACACACAAGTACTCTCTCTCTCTCTCTCACACACACTCACACACACACACACACAGAGACAGGGACTCAAGCACACAGATTATCACACACACACACACACATAGGTATTCACACGCAGGACAGTAAAGAAACGTATAAACACATACATACACACATTCCTTATGTAAATCCCTAATTTAGGGACCTTTATTTATTCATTTATTTATTTGTTTGTAACATGAATAAAGTTCATTTACTTTTCCTCATCTGTCAATTCCCGAAATTAATATTTAGCTAAATCGATAACACTAAAAGGTTAATTATAGATACATTTGCTTATCAAAATAACATTTAATAATAACATCATTTGAAAAGATAGATTACACTAAAGTTTAAAATAACTGAGTCGCTACGTTTATTTAGGCACGGCTTTTGATAAACTATGAACTCAGAAGTCGAGAGAGAGAGACAGACAGACAGACAGACAGAGAGAGAGAGACTGCAGGGTGTAGACATTACAGACTCACCTCTGTGAATGAAGACAATAGAAGAATGAAGAAAAAGAAGAATGCGAAGGAGAAAAGAAAGTTGCCAGCTGATGGGGGTAGGAGTTTCTTTTGGCTGTGGGAGGTTTGGGTATCAAATTTTTACCCAAGAGAATCTATAGTAGATGCAGGTCTTGTTGGTTAATATCCCAACAGACTTTTGTTCCTAGGTAGAACGAAAGAGAAGAAGAAGGGGAGAGAAAAGAGAAAACAGGATATATATATATATATATATATATATATATATATATATATATATACAGAGAGAGAGAGAGAGAGAGAAGGAGTTAAAATAAGCGTTTAACCAGGAGGAGCTGACGTCTATATCTATCTTTAAGTGTTGACGAAATAAATGATTGCTAACTAACCCGGGGTTGTCGAAATGCCGAAATACTTTTAAGTCTAAAATAAACACAGCGGGGAATGGCGTGCAGCAACAAGCTATAATGAATAACAAAAAGTCTATAACTATGTATGTTTGTATGTATATATATATTTATTTATTGGTCGAGTCGGTCTTTTGATACTCTGAGTTTTTTCCTTGGTGGGTACACAGTAAAGTTATGACTTACCTGAAGACCTTGTGCACTAACAGGTGAAATTCAGAGTAACCAGACACTGACCTCGACCGAAATAATACATATTAATAATCTCTGCTATGGGATTAAGTACTCATCTTTTCCCGACAGTTAAACGCTAAACTAGACAGATAGGCAGGTAGATAGATAGATGGATAGATAGATAGACAGATGGATAGATAGATGGATAGATAGCTAGATGGATAGATAGATAGACAGATGGATAGATAGATAGATAGATAGATAGATAGATGGATAGATAGATAGACAGATGGATAGATAGATGGATAGATAGATAGACAGATGGATAGATAGATGGATAGATAGATAGACAGATGGATAGATAGATAGAAATGAGAGTGAGTGAAATGGAGAGAGAAGACACGTTGTTAAAGAAGAGAAAACTGGGGTTTACCCGGCATTGAGGTGTTCCACTGGCCATAAGATATTTGCCCTTCGCGGCCGGACAAATCCATTGGTAAAAAGTTAAGAGGTGTGAGTATAAGTTAGCACGGGTTACAAGCACCGCATACCTTAACTTTTAATTTTATGTGCTATAACAAGCTACTGTTTAAGCTTGTAGCAATTGGAGAGATGATTTGCAGGGTGGTGGTGTTGATGCTAATGGTGGTGATGGTGGTGTTGATTGGCGAGGTGGAAAATAAAAGTTAAGATGTACAACTGGACAGATTATTATTATTATTATTATTATTATTATCATTTTTATTTATATATATATATATCTTTTTTTGTTTTTTCCTATCTAAACATCTATAATAAGATTAAATGTGCTGAAATAGGATTGAATAAAAAAAAAAAACTGTCTGGAAACAGTTCAATCGAACATTGTTACTTTCATAGACAGAGAGGTTGAAATAAAATCTATCTCCCCTCTCTCTCTCTCTCTCTCTTTCTCTCTCACACACACACACAGAGGTTCATATGCTCATGCAGTTAGCTACACAAAGCAACGTAGAAGAGGCCGAGTTGAGAGAGATTTCGGGGGGTATAAATTGTTAACTTGTTGCTATTGTTTAACCGAAGGTCAGCTGTAATCTAACTAGACCTACATTAGAGCAAGAGGAGTTCCAGTCGTGACTGTCTGGTTTGCTATTATTTCAGGCACAGAGAATGTTGCATGATATTGTCTTCATGTGTCGTTTTTACTTTTTAAGATGGTGGGGTGTGACTTAGTAGAGGCCTGGCTGATCTTAACTGATCCTATATATATGTACATACAAATGTGTGTGTGTGTGTATATATATATATATATATATATATATATATATATATAAATATATGTATCTACATGTATAATATATATATTTATGCATGTGTGTGTATTATATATATATATATATATATATGCACGCACACACAAATATATAAACCAATACACACACATACATATGCATACACGCATAAACGTACACAAACGCACGTCAGTCACAAAATATCAAATCAGAGGTTATGGCACAAGTCGTGGGATCGAACCCCGGACTGGCGTCGTTGTGAAACTGACTTGTTAGCCACGTTGCTTTGCTAGTGTCGCCTCTCCACACTCAACGCACAGCAGAGTGACAAAATCTACCTGTAGTAGTTATCGGAGGTAGGTAGGTATATACGTATGCACATGCATGCAGGAATAGACGGAAACTGAAAGAAGCCCGTCGGGTTCAGTCCCACTGCATGGCACCTTGGGCAAATGACTTCTACTCTAGCCTCGGCCGACCAAAGCCCAGTGAGTGGATTTAGTAGATGAAAACTGAAAGAAGCCCGTCGTATGTGTGTGTGTGTGTGTGTATACACACACAAATATATATGCATGCATACATACTGTGTGTGTATTGTATATATATATATACAACTATGTGGTAAGTAGTTTGCTTGCCAGCCACGTGGTTCTGGGTTCAGTCCCACTGTGTGGAACCTTGGGCAAGTGTCGTCTGCTATAGCCTCGGGCCGACCAAAGCCTTGTGAGTGGAAACTGAAAGAAGCCCATCGTGTGTGTGTGTATATATATATATATATACGTATCTATGCGTGTGTGTGTGTGTATACTGACATGTATGTAGACCATAGCCTATCACGTTTGTACATTATGTATCAACATTCTGATTCTGCTCAACAACACACCCACATAAACATCGCAATTATGTGCAGATGGTATCTCTTCCGGTGCTTTTAATAACTATCTCGAGTTCACATCCCGCCAAGGTTGACTTTGCCTCTCAACTCTCTCTCTCTCTCTCTCTCTCTCTCTCTCTCTCTCTCTGTCTCGTTGGGGGAGGATGCGATAAAAATAACGTAAAAGTGCAAGTGTAGTGTAGTAGTAGTATTTGGGTAGGGTACGGTGCGGTGGGGGTCGATCGTATCAACTAACCCGCTTCTTTCGAAATTGCTCAAACAATTCTACCAATCCACTGCAGTTATGATTGACGATGATGATGATGGTGGTGGTGGTGTTGGTGGTGGTGGATGGTTGTGATGACGATGATGATGACAAAGAGAAAAAATGAAGGAAGATTTATTTGATGAAGACTTGAACCTTTGGAAACATTCCCATTGTCCTTTCTGATGTGGATAGCTACCCCTGTCGCTACCCCAGTCAAAATGCTCATCTGGCTTGATACATGTTGATCCTAATCAAGATTTAAATCCAGATTATATCGGGGGTAAACATGAGGTACTCCTGGGTTTTCCGAGTATTTCCAGGACCATCTTATATAAAACATGCCTTTTATTTAAGAAAGTAGAGTGTGGTCTGAGGAAGCCGACTTGGCTGCTATTTCTAACGTGTAAAGTGACCATGTAGAGCAGTGGTTCTCAACCAGGGTCCATATAAGATTTTGTTGTCAAAATTTGTGCACGTGGTAAGAAGTTTGCTTCCGAACCACATGGTTCCGGGTTCAGTTCCACTGCATGGCACCTTGGACAAGTGTCGTCTACTACAGCATCGGGCTGCCCAAAGCCTTGTGAGTGGATCTGGTAAACGGAAACTGAAAGAAGCCCGTCGTGTGTGTGTGTGTGTGTCTTTGCATTTGTCTCGCAGTACCGCTTGACAACCAGTGTGTTTGCGACACTGCAACTAAGCAGTTCAACAAAAGGAGTGCGATAGAATAAGTATCAGGCTTTAAAAATTAACTCCTGGGATCGATTTGTTTACCTAAAACCCTTGAAGGTGGTGCACCAGCATGGCCGCGGTCTAATGACCAAAACGAGAAAAGAATAAAAGATTTTTAAAATACCTAATAATATTTATTCTTTTACTTGTTTCAGTCATTTGACTGTGGCCATGCTGGAGCACCAACTTTTAGTCGAAGAAATCGATCCCTGAACTTATTTGTGTAAGCCTAGTACTTATTCTATCGGTCTCTTTTGCCGAACTGCTAAGTTACAGGGACGTAAACATACCAACATCGGTTGTCAAGCACAAATACAAACACACACACACATATATGCGACGGGCTTCTTTCAGTTTCCGTCTACCAAATGCACTCACAAGGCTTTGGTTGGCCTGCGGCTACAGTAGAAGACACTTGCCCAGAGTGCCATGTAATGGGACTGAATCCGGAACTATGTGGTTGGGAAGTTTCTTACCACACAGTCACACCTGTGCCTATATCTTCTAATAGGTAATCTTCAAGTTTAGGGAGGTAAAAAAAGTAAATAAAAATATACAAGGGAAATAACTTAACGTCTTACTAGTATTATCCGTACTAATCTGAAATGTGTGTTTTTTTTAGCTGTTTATAAATAAATGGTGGACGTGAGATAACGCTAAAAATAACAGCTTAAACCACACAAAAAAAATTTTTTCTTTTTTTTTCTTTTTACATAGTTGTATGATTTCCCATGTGTAGAACACACATTCGCAAAAATTCCCCACAAAATATTTTTTAAGTTATGAGGGGTTGTATGCCGTGCGTAAACCAGAATTCCGCAGAATTTTTCCATATATATTGAATGGCTAAGGAGGTCCAGTAGAGTAGAATAGGGATGGAAAAGGGCAAAAAGAAAAAAAAAATGGTCGAGAACCAGAGCCTATTCTATTGGCTTATACATACCTGAAACAATAGGGTTGTGATATGAGGGAGATTTGGCTACTATTTCTACGAAGTCTAGCCACCATGTAGACGTTCTCTTTGTTGACTCGTACACACATCATGGGGATTTAAAAAATCACGTCATGGGGTTTAAAAATGAAAGGGCATGTTAGGATGTTTGTTCCTGTGTTCCGTATACAGAAGGAAACGACGGGGCAGCCCTAACTGGAATGCCTTTGATCATAGGTTTGCTTTAACGGGGCTGACCCAGGGTTAAACATTAATCATATGACCCAGGACACACGACACAATGGAATGAAATGTACAAGACTTCTAAAGTGTTTTTAAATATTTTTGATAAAATTAATTCTGAAATCAATAAATTCAAGAAAAGTAAAATAGAAAAAAATACCAAAATTTTATTTTGTCAAGTCTTACCTTTGTTTCAATTTGTTGCTTCTTTAAATTTTCCAGATTTTCACTCGGTTTCGTTTGAGAAACCAACAGTTTCTCCACTTCCGAGAGCCATGCAGCTTTTTCTTTGACGCGGACCAACGCCTTCACAACCTCTTCATTTGATGCCAATGTCACACGGCCATTCTTCTGATCTATCCTCACTTTGGAATTCATCGTGAGGAAACCATCAGCCATCGCATTTCTCAACGGGATTTCTTGACCTTCCGGAGCAATGAAAACGGAATTCCTTGGGTTTATTTTACGCTTGTCAATCAACTCTCGAAGCGTCGGGGCATTTTCGATGTATTTTTCAGGTGCGACGGAAGCATCAATAAGTCCTTCTTCAATAGCCTGTGATATTGTGCGAAACTTGCCAGTTTTGTTGTTCAAGAATGTGCCGTTCTCGGGGTTGAACTTTCCTTCATCTGTGTACGATGTCACCGTAGCAATTTCACCAGATGTCTGATCAATAAAGTATAGATGATCAGGTTGAAGATAGCCGGCTTCTGTAGCTTGTTTGATCGTTAGAGTGGTATCAGAATTTGGTAAACTGACCAAACCGGTGACTGGATGGATTTTATTGTCCATTAACTGCTGGAACAGAGACATTTTATTTAAGGCACTAAACAACTGAAGAGCTACTGGCACCTCGATTTTCTCTGATTTTACAGCTTTGATTAATGGCATCTTCTCTCCAAGAGCCTCGTTGACATAAAGACATTTTGTCAAATCCAGCACTCCAGCTCGGACAGCTTCGTCAATGCTGACTACATCGTTGGAGTTTGGCATCACAACTCCTTTTATATCAGTGTTCATGTAATGTCGAAGATGGTTCAATGACTCACAGACTTTGGAAATTTCTTCGGGATCAATGTGCGTTCGTATTAATCCTTTCTCTGCGGCTTTCTTCAAATCCATTTCTTCGTGCGTGTGGGCTTTCACATATTTACCTGTGATTATATCATATCGGCCATTTTCGATCGCTCCCGACAAACTCAGTATTTGATTGGAAGGCACTTCATAAAAATACGTCATTTCTGGATGGATAATTTCCTGTTGTACTGCAGTATGGATGGATAAAGTCTGTCCATTACTGACATCAGTTACCAAACCTGTTTCGGAATCAAATACTCCTTCGTCAATGAGCACACCAACACTGGATTCTTCATACGCAGAGAGGATCTCTTTCAGAACATTAGATTCTACAACGCCTTTGGCAGTGGCCTCAGGCAACGGTATTAATTCTCCGTCCATTTGATCGTATGATATTTTTGCAAAGTTCAAGACGCCTTTTTGGTAAGCTTCATCGATTGTTAAAGACTTCGATGTGTTTGGATCTTTGATTCCTTTCAAATTGAGATCAACTTTTTTACTGAGTTTTTCATATATAGCAACGTTTGGATCAGGACGTGAAGAATCTACATTATCACAGTTCAAAAGCACCGCTTCTGTGTGGGCTGCAATGTATCGCTCTTGTTTCACTCGCAGTTCTTTCACACAAATTGTGTTGTTGTTATTTTTGTCGATGTTAGGATTTAACGGATGGATAGCAATTAAACCTTTAGAAACGGCTTCCGACACTGGTATACTTTCACCGTCCACAGGGTTACGATAAGTTCCTGTGTTCAAGTCAATGATGTTATCACTAATGGCTCTCTTCAGTGATATGTTAGCCTTGGTTGAAGGATCAACGACGTTGTCTACAACATATGTGACATCTCCAAGTTGAAACTGGGTGTAAACTCCTGGTTCTGACAAAGCTTCGATAACGCTCGGATTGATCTGGACATATCCGGTCTTAACTGCTTCAAGAAGAGGCATTTCTTCCTTGGTGATTGGATTTATGTATTTACCTGATGTCATGTTCAAAATGCCAGCTGCGATTGCTTGTTTTATGCTCATCACTTCACCAGTTCGAGGATCGATAATCCCTGAAACAAGATTAAAATGACAGATTTCATCAGAAACATCAACACAGGGGAAGCGAAAGAGCCTGACATCTTATCCAGGCAAATGCTGCTATTTTATCTATTCATTATTCATCATCACTTTTATTTTTTTCATTCTAACATCCACTTTTCCATGTTTGCATGGGTTGCACAGAATTTATTGAGGCAGATTTTTTATGACAGATGCCCTTCCAGTCACCAACCCTCACCTGTTTCAAAGCAAAGCAATATTTCCCTGAGGCCGGCCATGTTTTCACGGAAGATTGGAAATAAATGACACTGCTTGCATGACAGTGGCACTTGTTTACAGCTATCATTTGATGTCAAGAGAAGGAGACACAAACACACACATATACAATGAGCTTCTTTCAGTTTCCATTCACCAAATCCACTCTCAAGACTTTCATTGGCCCGAGGCTATAGCAGAAGACAAGTTGCTATGCAATGGACTGAACCCAAAACCATATGGTCGGGAAGCAAACTTCTTAACCACACAGCCATGCGTACTGCTAAATAAACTTTAGCTAAGCATTAATTCCAATAAATTCTCCATGGTAAAGGCAAAAAGAATTAACATTTGTTTTATTTGTTGTTGATATCATGTGACTCACTCCACCCGCTACCTAAGGGTTAATTAAATGGACCATGTACCTCATGGGAAAGTGTGGAAGAATAGGAGATGAGCAGAATAAACTTTAAAAAAATTGGTGGTAAGTGATGGGAAATTACTGTTGCATCTTTCCCATGAAAAATCATGAATCTTCAGACTTTGGCATGAAGGTTCCATGATTGCCGATGCCTGTAGAAATGGTACATGAAGAGAAGGGGAGAGAAATAATCTAATCTCTTTTACTTGTTTCAGTCAGTTGACTGCGGCCATGCTGGAGCACCACCTTTAGTCGAGCAAATCAACCCCAGGACTTATTCTTTGTAAGCCTAGTACTTATTCTATCAGCCTCTTTTGCCAAACCGCTAAGTTACGGGGACGTAAACACACCAGCATTGGTTGTCAAGCGATGTTGGGGGAACAAACACAGACAAACAAACATATACACACACACATATATATTTATATATACATATATACAACGGGCTTCTTTCAGTTTTCCGTCTATCAAATCCACTCACAAGGCTTTGGTCGGCCCGAGGCTATAGTAGAAGACACTTGCCCAAGGTGCCACGCAGTGGGAATGAACCCAGAACCATGTGGTTGGTAAGCAAGCTACTTACCACACTGCCACTCCCGAGTCTATTTTTCCATATGAATAGGTTCAATAGGCTTGAAATATCAGAACTTCTCATTGTATCAATCCTGTATTTCTTCATGTTGGGCAAATCTAATCTTCGAAAATACTCTCAATTGCTATTTCGTATCAAGACCAACAACAATCAATCAATAAAATTTCAAAAAAAAAAACAAAGTTATCAATATGAAATCCAATATCTTACCTGATGCAAGGATTGAACTGCTGTCAATATGATTTGCAGGTGTACCAATGCCATTTGACTGGGCTTTCTCTGTACTGTCACCAACTTCGTCTTTGTAATTAACAACAATAAGACCTCGACTTATTGCTTCAGGAATGGATATGACTGCCCCCGTTTTGGGGTTGGTGTACGTACCACGGACTTGATCCAAAATGCCTTCGGTAAAAGCTTTAAGAAGACTTATGGGTCGATTCTGATGGTCAAGGACTCCAGTAATGGCAAAAGGTTTCATTTGGTGATTTTCTGTGTTCTTTGTTGCTGTCAGCAGACGTCCATCGACGTCGTCGTCTGCCTTCGTCAAAGTCCCATTTCCTGATTTCAATTTATCAATTCTGTCATTCGTCTGTTTGCTGGAGGAGAAGCGTTCTGAGATGTAGATTTCAGCTTTTACTGTAAAATTTGACGATTTACTCGTGTCTTGGTTGATTTCTATGGGTTTTGCTCTGCAAAAACACAATGTCATTAGAACGTTTAACCTTCTGGTATTCAGATTGTTCTGTCAAATGCAATACTTACTTATTCACATTATTTCCAATCAACCATGCATTATCTCAAAGCTTCAAGATGATATTGGTGTGATTGTGCATTTTTAGAAAGAAATTGTAGGGTAGGTGTGAGAGATGGTCTTGATTGTGGTGGTGGAGATGGTGTTGATGGTTGTGGTGGTGGTGGTGGAGATGGTGTTGATGGTGGTGGTGGTGGTGGTAATGGAGATGTTAATTGTGGTGGTGGTGGTGGTGGTAGTGGAGATGTTGTTAATTGTGGTGGTGGTGGAGATGGTGTTGGCAATGGTAGTGGTGGTGGCCATGGCGACGGTGATGGTGTTGGCAGCAGTGGTGGTGGTGGTGGTATCAGCTGTGGTAGTGGTAGTTGTGGTAATAGTTGTGGAGGTGACAGCAGTTATTATTATTGTTGCTGCTGCTGCTGTTGTTGTTTTTGTAAAGAGCAACCAAAAGAAATTACAACAAAAAAAATTTTCTTTTTAAAAGCCAAAAAACTTACTTCTCGAAATACGCTTTAGATGTGTAAGTAAGTGGAGGGTTGGTTAGCTGTAGCATGACCTGTTGCTGCTCTGTTGAGGAGTTGACTGTCTCTTCGTAGTTGTTACTGTACAACATCAAGTTCTGCAAAGAGACAAAGGAAAAAACAAAATATAAAAATAAATACATATATAATTCTTTTATACTTTTACTTGTTTCAGTAGCACTACCTTAAAGGATTTTTTTCAGTCGAAGAAATTGACCTCAGGAGTTTGGCACCAGTGACATCACAACTCATTTCTACAGCTGAGTGAACTGGAGCAACATGGAATAAAGAGTCTTGCTCAAGAACACAACACACAACCTGGTCCAGGAATATATATATATATATATAAAGGGTAAAGAACCCCTTCATTCATGAATGACCATGGGATTGCACCTAGTAAGTTCCCTTCTGAGGCACAAGTTTGGGCAAGGCTGTTTATGGAAAACCAGCAGTCACCCATACATACCAGCATTCCCTCTCCACGCCACCAATGTTATCCAAGGGATAGGCAAAGGGGCCGATACAGCTTGGCACCAGTGACGTTGCAACTCATTTCTACAGCTGAGTAAACTGGAGCAACATGATAAAAAGTGTCTTGCTCAAGGACACAACATATAACCTGGTCTGGGAATCGAACTCACTACCTCATGATTGTGAGCCCGGTGCTCTAACCACTGAGCCACATACCGTCACCCATAAATATAACGGCGAAGTTATTTTAGTAAATTCTTTATTTCATTAAAAATATGGTAAAAAAAAAAAGGGTTAAGCCCCCTTTTTTGTTTTTATTTTATGCTTGCTGAACCTGAAGGAACAGTTGGTGCCTATGATTTGTGCAGGCCTCTCTCTCTGAGACAGGTGAGCTTCATGCTAATTATATTCTGTTGAAACATTTGCAGGTCAATACCTGCAGGGAAGACATGATTGGCAAGGTAAAAATTCCAGAGGGACAACGTTTTGGGGGAGAAAGGACTGGGCATAATGGTTAATGTAGAGCCAAAAAGTAAGGGAAATGGGTCAGAATTAGACAAAACAAGTTTATTTTTAGACTAAACAAACACACACGTACACGCACACTCTTTCCTTCTCTCTCCCACATACACACAGATAAATTTCTTTCAAATGAATACAATTTTGATTCCTTGTTAGAGTGAATTCCTGCATTATTAATTTTCTCCGCTAAGCTAAAATAAAATAAAATAAAATAAAAAATTCAAAAAAAGCTTCTCGTCTCTTCAGTACATAATATTTACCAAAGAATTGTGGTCTCATTGTTAGATCTTCAGAACCACATTCAACCACTACCACCACCACCACCACTACCGCCACCACCACCACCACCACCACCACCACCTTCACTATTAATACTCGCAACCGTATCTTCACCCCCTCCAACCCTATTTACAACAGCACTATCTACATTCACCATCAATGATGATGTGGCCTCTTCATCTCATTATTTCCTTATCCCCTTAATCAGAACATTTCATTTTGATGACAACCAGACTAACACAACAAACGCCATCTTACAAGCTGACAACTACTGCAAATAATCTCTTGATTCTGCCTCAAAACAATCCAACATCTCATTCAATTATCCACCGAAAAAAAAATCACCATTTTTATGTCATCAGCCATCACAGTTTTGCTTTACTTTTCCACTTTTTATTTCTGTATCTATTTGTGGCTAAGTGGGTACAGGGTTTGCTTAGTTACCATGTGATCTTGGGTTCAGTCCCACTGCATGGCACCTAGGGTTAGCGCTTTCTCCAGTAACCACGAATGGACCAGTGTCTTGTCAGTGAATACAGAAGAAGCAAACATGTAAGGAAGCCTGTCATACACATACATACATACATATGCACACACACACACAAACACATACACACACACATATGTCTTGTTGCTTTGTTAGCGAGTGGCTTGAAGAAGGCTGGCTCAAAAAGAACTTAAATAAAACTCAAAGAAAAATTATTCATTCATTCATGCATGCATACATACATACTTCATGGAGAAACAGTAAAAGAAACTGATGCAAATTCTCCAAATCCATTCTGTTAGTGGCACAATGAAGATTTGTAAGACATTGCAAAAATTCTCCATCTGAGACTCTTTAGGTAGATGGCTGCAAACACTTGGATGTATGCATTGACAGTTCAACACACCAACTCAACTACATATTTATAAACACCAGAGTCTCTCCTAACTCAAGTAGTTTTGTTGTTTTGTTAGTGATCGGCTTGAACTCTCTCAAGAAAAACTTAAATAAAACTCACAGAAAAATCATTCTATCCATCATTCATGCATACATACATACTTCACGGAGAAACAGCAAAAGAAGGATTCTCCAAATCCAGTATATTCTTTTCTGCTCTAGGCACAAAGCCCGAAATTTTTGGGGAGGGGGGGGGCAGTCGATTAGATCGACCCCAGTACGCAACTGGTACTTAATTTATCAACCCTGAAAGGATGAAAAGCAAAGTCGATCTCGGCAGAATTTTAACTCAGAACGTAGCAGCAGATGAAATACCGCTAAGCATTTCGCCCGGCGTGCTAACGTTTCTTATTTCTTTACTGCCCACAAGGGGCTACACACAGAGGGGACAATCAAGGACAGACTCATGGATTAAATCGATTATATATTTACTCCAGTGCGAAACTGGTACTTATTTAAATCGACCCCGAAAGGATGAAAGGCAAAGTCGACCTCGGCGGAACTTGAACTCAGAACGTAACGGCAGACAAAATACCGCTAAGCATTTCGCCCGGCGTGCTACCGATTCTGGCAGCTTGCCGCCTTCTGTCTTTGTAATATGAGGCCTTCAGGCAATGTACTGGGCTCCACTAGATCAAGAGTAGGAGGACTAAGAGGGTGCTTCCGTCAGCTCATGTCTCCACAAACACCTAAAGCATGGTGTACACCACAAAGTCATCACGACTCGCAAATAACAGCATTCGTTTTCCTGTCAACACCCACCAACTGCAATGCTATATATAGTCCTGAATAATGTCTTTGTGAAATACTAAACCTGATATGTTAAGAGATTCTGCAATATTATGTTTAACAAAACAACTAAACCATTCTATAGGCGTGTCCTGTTTGTGCTAGGAAGGAGAAAGTGTCAAAGTCTTCAAGAATAAATGTCCACTGAGATTCTGATATTTCAAAAAGAATTTCATACAACTGTTTCTCTAAATGGCACAATGGCGGAACTATGATTGAAAGAGGATTCGGTGATAGAGCTCATACTAGTATTTGAGTGATACCTTATTTTAAGGGCCTGCAGAAGGGTGAAAGGCAAAGTTAACCTTTTTAAGTCAAAGCCATCATTATTAACCTTTTAATCCTTTTTGTTGCCCCATTTCTGTTGAAATAATCTTTGTTTCAATTAATTTTGAAAATAATGAGGGACTTACTAAAATAACTTTGGTGTAACTAACCTGGTGTTCAGAAACTGAAGTAGCAAACAATTTCGATGGAACATTTTAGTTTAGGTCAATTTAACACTTTTGTTATCATATTTCGCATGAAATACATTGCTTTTCATCATCATCATCATCATCATCATTTAACATCTGTTTTCCATGCTGGCATGGGTTGAATGGTTTGGCAAGACCTGGCAAGCAGGAGAGCTGCACCAGGTTCCAGTCTGATTTGGCATGGTTTCTATGGTTGGATTCCCTTCCTAATGCCAACCACTCGAATTGCTTTTTGTTTCAATTAATTTTGAAAATAATGAAGAATTTGTAAAAGATGGTTTGGCGCCAGTAGGACAGAGAAACTTTCTAAGAGAGAAGTCTATAAGACACCTTTTTTTTAAGCCTCTCAATAATACTACTCCTCCCAGTTGAGGGGGTCTTGTCCTGCAAGTTACATGGTGACCCCACACCTGCTGGTGCTACATAAAAAGCACTCAAGCCGGTACCATGTAAAAGGCACCTGTACAGGTGCCACATAAAAATCACTTGTGCTGGTGTCATGCAAAAAGTACCTGTGCTGGTGCCACTTAAAAAGGACCACCCACTATACTCTGTAAAGTGGTTGGCGTCAGGAAGAGCACCCAGCCGTAGAAAACCATGCCAAAACAGACAGCAGATCTTGGTGTAAGTTTTCTGACTTGTCTGTTTCTGTTAAACCATCCAATCCATGCCAGGTTGGAAAATGGACATTGAATGATGATGCTGATGATGATGATTATTATTCCTGTTATTCAACAGATTGTTTTTCCGCCACGTGACTTCACGGATGACGAAACCAAACGTGCCATATTTAGACATCCTAAAAATAAGAAGCCCAGCAGGAATAAACAGCTTCAGGTTAATAGAACGGAGGAGAATAATCTAAGATAGGAGATATGAAATGCTCGTAACTTGTGGGGAGAGAGAGAGGGGGGGAAGAGAGAGAGGGGGGAAGAGAGAGAGGGGGGAAGAGAGAGAGGGGGGAAGAGAGAGAGGGGGGAAGAGAGAGAAAGAGAGATAAACTTTGTTTTGGGATCAGGAAAATTCCCCAAGTGAACACCGAGAATAACAAAATGATCAAATTCCATTTTAGACTCTGCCCTTCACTTCTCTCTCTCTCTCTGTGCTTTTCTCTCTACCTCACTCACTCTTACTATGTCTCTCTCTCTTTCTCTTTTTGCCTTACTGTCTTTCTCTCCCTATCATCTCACTTCCTCTGCCTCCCTCTCCTTTACTGTGTGCCTCTCACTCTCTCTCTCTATTTGCCTTTTCTCACTTACTGTCTGTGTATATCCCTCCTTTTTTTTTTCTCTCTTCCCCCCCCCCCCCCTTCACTCTTCAGTCTGTGCTGAACATTTCAACACTTTCTACTCTTTTCTAGACTCCATACCAAACGGCAACATTCTATATTTTGTCTTCAAACCACTGACTCCCAACAGCAGTTTCAACTTCACATTATCAACACAAATCACACCCAGTTAACCCTCTCTCCCCAATTTACATGTTAACCCTGTACATGTGAACCAGTTAACCCTCTGACCTCAACCTACATGATATTCACACCTCACTCAGTTAACTCTCTGCATCTAGCATACTCACAATGCTTGAAACTTGTGGGGAGGGGTCAGTCAGTACCACTGATCTCAGAGCTTGTCTTGGACCTTGTTTTATCAGCCCCCAAAAGATTGAAAGGTAAAGTTGGCCCTATCTACACATTATCAGCACACACCACACCCAGTTAACCCTCTTTCCCCGTCTACATATAATCAATACACATCTCACCCAATTAACCCTCTGTCCAATTATGCATATTATCCACAAACATCCAGTTAACCCTCTCTCCCCAAGATACATGTTAACCCCATACATCTGACTCAGTTAACCCTCTGACCTCAACCTACATAATATTCACATCTCATCAATTAACCCTCTCTCCCTAATTTACATGTTAACCCCATACATCTGACTCAGTTAGCCCTCTGACCTCAACCTACATGATATTCACACCTCACTCAGTTAACCCTCTGTTCCTCTGTATCTAGCATAGCCCCAATGCCTGAAACAGGTGGGGAGGAGTCAGTCAGTACCATTGATTCCAGAACTCAACTTGGACCTTGTTTTATTGGCCCCCCAAAAGATTGAAAGGTAATGTTGACCTTGGTGGGATTTGAACTCAGAATGTAAAAACCTGTAACAAATTCCACAAGGCATTTTGCCCAATGTCCGAACCTAAAATTAAGTGTGGGGGTGACCCTTAGTCAATGACGTTGGCTTCAATATTTAGATGGCATTTTATTTTATTTACCCCAGAAGGATAAACAGCAAAGTCGACCTCAGCAGAATTTGAACCCAGAACGTAAATAGACAAAATTAAATGTCACGCTCCCACTCTGTGATATTCCTACCACTTACCACCCTGATTGAAACCCTGATGTTCCAAAGCCCCTCATTAATTACTATATCCTGATGTTCCACACCCCCTTATTCATTATATACCATACTGTCCCTACCATACCCAATCCTCAATTTCCATCCCCCACCCACAATGCCACTCACTACTTTCAGCATCATCCACCACCCTCATTGTCACCCATCACCTCCACTCATTCATTCGTTATATAGTTATACACTGTAGTGTACATTTCCCCAGTGACCACCCAACACCCACACTCAGCATATACCCTCAGAAGGGTGGCAAGCTGGTAGAATCGTTAGCAGGCCAGATGAGATGCTTAAAATTTTTTCCATCTTTATATTCTGAGTTCAAATTCCGCCAAGGTCAATTTTGTCTCTCATCTTTTCGGGGTCAATAAAATAATACCAGTAGGACAATGGGGTCGATGTAATCAGCGAAACTCTTTCCCCTAAATTGCTGGCCTTGTACCAAAATTTCAAACCTGTATATACCCCCAGGGGACAGGAAGATGTTTTACTCAGTTTAATAGCTTCAATTTATAATGTGCTATGCCTCTCACCTTGTACATCATAACTACTCGTTCCGCTTTATACCAGGTGCGGCAGGCTTGTGAGCTTGAGTCAGCTTGATCTGCAACAGACAAACGAGATATTAATTAACAATCATTAAATATATGACATCACACACATTACATTATAGAATATTTAGTAAGAGATTTTTGTTATCATTTATTATGATCATGGCGATGATGATGATGATGATGATGATGATGATGATGATGATGATGATGATGATGATGATGATGATGAGGGCGGCGAGCTGGCAGAATCGTTAGCATGCCGGATGAGATGCTTAGCGGTATTTCACCTGTCGCTATGCTCTGAGTCGACTTTGCCTTTCATCCTTTTGGGGTTGATAAATTAAGTACTAGCTATGTGCTGGGGGTCAATGTAATCGATTATCCCCTCCCTCAAATTTCAGGCCTTGTGCCTATAGTAGAAAAGATTATTATGATGATGATGATAATGATGATGATGATGTTAGTTGAGCCTTTCCTTCTCCAGGATGTGGGTGAGTGTTGCAAGCACCTTGTTGTGGAGTCACTTGTATCTCCCTTAAGTAAGTGCTATTTTGTCCCCTGATAAGATGTGTGCAGGGTGCCTTTTCTTCACAAAGTCTATATGGCTGGTCTGCACTCAAATCCCATCTGTGCAGGTTTGTTGACATTGGGAACGTATCATACATTGTCTACAGCAAGAAAGAGATACAGAAAGGTTCTAGTCTCCACAGGTCTGTCCATATGACCTTCTTGGAGAGGTCCCATTTAGTCCAGGCACCCCAAAACACCAACTCTACAACTCAACCTTCTTCTTTCTTCCTCCCAGTTCTGCACTTCTGCTGGGACCACGGCCTTCCTCTCCTTGATGTCTGCCTTCTTCCATTGTTGGAAATAGGAAGAATCGAGACCCTACCAACCCCTGCATGATGTCACGTAGCTGCAGCATGCTTTCACCCTGTGCACCTGTGGTGCTGGTCACCCACTTTCACCCAGACTTTGTGGTAATACTTGCATGTCTGACACACTCATTTTCCAAGTTCCTCTACATAATTGCAACTCTACATTTCACGACTTTGAATTCCTCCACCATGAATGACAGGGGAAGTTATAGCTGCCCTGATCTTATGTACAGGCCTATTGAAGTGAAACTTGTAGGGACACCTAGTCACGTTTGGAGGTATTTGTCACTGGAATCTCATACTCTGTCAATAACCACACGAGTCTAGGAAGCAGTCTGTGTTGGTAGAACCATTCCTTGTATTTTCCTGGAAGCCCTGATCTTTCAGTCCTCCTCAGCCGCTTCTCTGCTTGCTTCACAGCATTAGTGTCATTGCTTCTGTCTGAGAGCAAATCGTCAAACCTCTTTCCAAAGTATCCAACTGGATTTTCCAATATTGAAGGGATGGCCTCTCCGTGCACTTGCAGCTTGATTCTATTTGTCAATTTGCCTCTCCTGATCACCATACTCCTTGATTTCTCGGGCTTAAACTTTATTCTAGCCCATACTGTAAGATCA